>NW_028324198.1:4142472-4443406 GCF_054372755.1 Phalangium opilio
TTTAGCTTCATTAAATAATAAGGATGTTAATACTTCATTTCTCCATACTTGAAACGACTGGGTCTATGAGATAAGAATTGACCTTGTTTCATGTCCTCTTATAGGAGGTCTTAACGGTTCAGATTGAGCCGAAAGTTAAATACACATTTAAGTGATAGATATTAGGTCCTCATTAGAATTATTGAGGATACGCAGGAAATTATTAAACGCTTTAGACTTTACAAATGATCATGGCAATATCTCGCTGATTAGAACTATGTATCTCCGGTTTGTCTCATTGGCTGGCGGATCTGTGTTTGGAAAGTAAATTCGTCTCGGCTCGGAGAGGTTTATTTTGGTTTCCCAACTTGTTCTAACAATTAACCGTAAATGATAAAAAAGGCGATAAAATATCAAAACATTTAAAATGGGCTCAGGGATACGATCGTAAAACGTTTTTACAAATGTATTACGCGCGATTTATTATCATTAAACAAGGATAGTAAATTTCGGATATATTCTACGTTTTCGCGAACGGATTCCACGAAAGACTTATCAGGGGTGCTATTCTGAGGCGTTCGTTTAAGCTACCGAACGGCCTACCGATCGCATCGCAACGAAGATTTTCAAGAGATCCCAAAAGTAGCAATTCTAAGCGCACCTCTCAATCCGTTCGTTAAGATCGCGCTTTTCGGTACGGAATTGTAGGAGTTTTTTTTCCCTCCTACTCGATGCTCTTGTTTTTCAATCACGTGAAAGAACACGAGGACCAATCACAGTAGCAGACGGATTATACATAGTATTAGCGATATTTCTGTATTAGTTGGCTTCTGACAGATTGATTTTGGGGAAATTATAAGTAACAATTGAATATTTTATTGGTAACTATGAAAATATGTTTAAATTGTGTTTATATGTTATGTTGTGTTAATATTATTATTGCTTTACCGAGTTAATAATGAAAAAGTTGCTATTTTTATGGTAACCCTCGGTTAAATGATCTCACGTGATGGCATATTCCACTCTCACATATAATAGGCTTTTTGGTTATAATTTCTAAATGATATTACATTAAATAATAGTTAACTATCCAATTCTTAGTTTATCCACATAGTCTGCATTTGTAATTAATCAAGTTGTTTCTTAACTAATTCAAATAGGCTGACAAGGAAGTCGAAAATATAAATGTCATAATGCTGCATGAAAATTAAATTTTCATGAATTTTGAATATATCTTATTAATATCGTATACATTTAAAGCTGAGAATGGCTCGACATGTTTGGGAAAAGCATTTTGAGGCTCACCCTGAATTAGTTTCTGCGAGGTTAACTGCGGAATTCACAAAATTCGCGAAAGATAGATCGTGGGCTCTATTGGTAGAGATGTTAAATACGGATGCACTTGGTGCAGTGAAAGACGTGAAAAAATGGAAGGTTGGTTGACCTTTGACGTGGTTTTGTGTTAAGTACAGTCATTTGACTATTGTTTATTGCTTCAGTCTTGGGCTGATTGGAAATCGGACACCAAAGGGAAGTCAGCTGCAATTAAGAATTCAGCTGGTGGGACTGAAAGAAAAGCCCTGTATAATTAACCGAGATTGAAAAACGTCTTCTAAGCATAATTGGTGAAATGTGCGTTGAGGGTAACGCTGAGGTAATGGAATTTGGTTTCGATAATCAAGCTGCCCAGGAAGTAAGATTTAATAATTATCTTTAAATGTTTATGCGAAAAGCAAATCAGTCTCATAACGGTGTGTACACGGATTAAATCACACTTCTTTTTTATTAATATTTTATCATATCTAAAGCTGATTTAATGAGCCGAAAGTTGATTTAACAAACAAGAGATATTTGAGTGTAGACTATATCTATTATTTAAATACGTCGTATCTTTTAAGTCAACCAGTTTAAGCCTGAGATAGCGGGACCCTCTAAGTGCCACTAGATGTAGCAAGTACATTTGCGGAAACAACTGAAATTATTTCACCAAAATCATCGGATCACAATTTGGCAGCTGAATTTCTTTTTGCAAATAATGCCAATGAACATTTACCAACAGTAGGCATTTTAAAAATCGGTTGCTCGTCTGACAGCCATGGTAAGTAATCTTTTCAAAATTTCGTGAGAATGTTTAGTTTGAGTAATTTTAAAGATGGCAATGCAGCGCAGGCAAACCCGGAACTTGCTAATGCAGCGCAGGTAAACCCGGAACATGAAGTGTCTAGGTCTAGAAAAAAGAAGTAACTGTTTTAGTTATGAAGCATGCTGCCCAAATATATTATAATAATTCTATTATTAGAAAGGAATCAACGGACAGCAAATACCGAAAATTATGAAAAAGCAGCATTTACATTGAAAGAGCTAGATAATGAAAAAAAAAATTTAATAGATAATAATTCCATTTTAAAAGGCATTAAAGTAGCCATGGAACAACGGAATGAAATTGAGCTTCAAAAGGCCAATTCATTAGAAAAATTAGCTGCATTCACGGCAATGGTCAGTCATGTCCAAGATTTCCTTAAAAAATAAGTATGACTGTACTTGGAAATAAATATTTAGTAACCTTTAATTTGAATTTGTTGCTTTATTGGTCATGGACATAATTTACCAACAATATTATTCAATTGTTGAAACACATGCATATTTAATAATTAACTTGATTCATTCTGTTTGCTGAGACATTTTTATTTTAACGTGTATATTTTAGCCTTATTCATGTTTATGACACTAAACAGGCGAAGGTATGATACTCCGCACATGTTCAATTCATAATATTAAACTTCTAGTGTCATTAATTAGGTAAATGTTAATTTAATGCTTTGTTCAATGTTAGAACTATTTGCAGAAGGTCTGCCATGGGTTAAATTATTTATATTACACTCACGCCACACCTTCTGCAACAGTAGAGTTCTACTATTTAACATAACATTACATTAGAATTGATCCAAATAACGGCCCTAAAGAGGGAAGTTTTGGGAAGCTTAGCGAATGCGCCGCACGAGATGTTCTCGCACCACTTGTCCTCCACGAAGCCAAATTTCATTTGGTTGCGGCAAATACTCCGGAACATTCAAGACCAAAGCCCTCCTTTCTCTTCTTACTTGCCTCCTCCTTATCCTTAACCGCCTTACCATCCTTCTCCTTCCACCTAATACCTCTTCAGCCGTGTCACTGTCACAAGATGATTCAGTTTCAGTGAAGACATCATCAGCAACCCGATGTTCCGCAACTCTACGCATGTGATGTAGGGTACAACAAGCGTACACATTCTCTGCAGCGATTGTAGGATGGTAATGCAGTGTTTTATGCAAAAGGAGGCAACGAAAAACTTGCTTAAGTTTGCCAATTGTACACTCTACAAGTTGTCTTGGTAAGGGCTTTGTCAAATTTCTCTTCCGGGGAACCACTTGGAGTATGAATAATTGTTGTAATTAGCCGTGGTTTTAGAGGGTAACCACTATCTCCTAATGAAATGAAATTTCATAGGTTTAATTTAAGTTTCAAATATAATATCATAATTTCTTACCAATAAGCTAACAATCCTTTCTTCCATTGACGTAAGACCTTTCTTAATAAGTCGATACTTGCGACATACAAAAAACGTGAGAATCATGGGCCGAGCCGGGAAACTTTGCGTTGCAATTGAGGATATGCATTTCGGCGTGACAAATCTTAATATTCAATGGGGTGTTTATTAAGACCTATTTAAAACATTCGCCAACAAGGGCGAGATTTTATTCGGTATTTGGGTTTCAAGAGCATAAAACATCTCCCTGATCAATGAGTACTCTAAATTATCTTACGATTTTAACATTGAGAGAGTGAAAACCTATTCGGTAAACATAAAGATATTCGCGGAAATGTTCATCGTTGATTGAAGGTGCAACAATGGCGATTTGGGTTCCATTAACAGCACCAATTATTAGGGGAAAATTTGCTAATTTGCTAAATCTTAAGGAAAAAATCATTTATTTTATAATAAAACATTGCAAAAGTCAAAATTATTCTAAAAGACAAAATACCCAATCTTCTTTGCGAAGATTTGTTCTTCCGTGATTGGAAATTGAATTACTTCGGGTCCAAAACCTCTTTAATTGCTTTGCTCACACTATTAACACAACGACTAACCGTTGATTGACTCACAGCGAGAAATAAATCTTGTCCTATCGCTAATTGATAGGAACCAACAGCGTAAAATCTCAAAGCTGTTAAAATGTAATGAATATATACAAATATAAATTTATATGTTGTTTTTAGATTCCATAAAGATTACTTACTTTAATATTTGGTGGTATTCCCAAAGTGTTTTGAGAAGCAAGCCGCTCTTCCAGTCTATCACAAAGATTAAAGACTAACCCCTTTTTAACTCTAAATAGTCTTTTAAATCTATAATCGTCTAGTTTAAAGGCTTGCACTCTATCTCTTAAGGTCCTTTGACGTCTTAAGTCACGACGAGGTAACTCATCCGCAATCATCGCTAATCTTAAAATTTCGCGTCTAATTATATCTACGGCCATTTTAAAATAGAGTTTCAAGAAAAATGTTCGTTACGGTTTCTACCGCAAAGAAAGCCCTTTTGTTAGGCAACCGACAATTTTCTGTCAATCGTACCGAAAACAATCTCTACCGAACGTCTCAGAATCACTACTATACCGTTAATGTAAACTTTTCTCTCTACCAATCGCCTCAGAATAGCACCCCAAAAGTTCCCTTCCTCTCCGGCATCGGCAAAAACGCATCATTCTTGGAGTTGACGAGGGACTTGAAGATTTCCACTATTTTCGAAGTTCTCGAACCAAGTCCAATTATCACAGAATTTTCCAATTAATTTTAATTAACGGGTACGTAATTAATCCCGAGTACGTAATTAGTCCCGGGTTTCAGCACCATTTTATGTTGCGACTTCCATCCCAACATAAGAGATTTTGATATTCTTCTGATATCACATCGGCGGACTGAAACACCGATCTAAATCCCTAACTTATGTGTATGTCTTTATTTTTATAAAGAAGAAGCTCCAAATGCAATCATCAATAATTCCTTTAATTACTAAACTGTCTTAATAAGTATTCTTAAACCAACATATCTTTACAATAATTTTCCTTAAAAAATTCCTTAAAAACACGTCCGTTTATCTAAAGTTTCACTCTCGGCAGAGTCGGTTTACGTTCTCTAATGTCCAATGGTAACAAGCGCTCCTTCTACACCAAGAGTCCAAAGCGATATGTTTTCTCATGCTCCGAACAAATGCTACGCGTGTAATCGGAAGGTTAACAATAATACAAGTAGACGTATAGGTACTCGCGCTGTAGCTAATTTCGCGCGTTTTCTCCGTTTCACTAAGGACTTATTACCACTTGCAATTAACGGCACAATGACAAAGATTTGTTTAAAATGCGCCGGATTATCGCGAAAGTTTCAAACGTTCTTAAATGCTTCCAAATCGTCCTTTAGTAGCGGTCATGGCTCTTCGACATCATCGCCCTCGCCTACACCAACAAAACCGGTACACCAGTTACCAGAACCATCCACGTCACAAGTACCAGAATCATTCGCTTCACAAGTACCAGAACCATTGGCTTCACGAGTCCCAGAACCATTCGCTTCACGAGTCCCAGAACCATCCGCGTCACGAGTCCCAGAACCATCCGCGTCACGAGTCCCAGAACCATCCGCGTCACGAGTACCAGAACCATCCGCGTCACGAGTACTAGAACCATCCGCGTCACGAGTCCCAGAACCATCCGCGTCACGAGTACCAGAACCATCCGCGTCACGAGAACCAGAACCATTCGCTTCGCCAGTACCAGAACCATTCACGTCGCAAGTACCAGACGTACCACCTTTGCTAGTAACAATCCAACCAACATCACAAGTACAAAGGCAGGCGGGTTTTGAAGAAGCAGTACCAACGATGTCACAAGAACAGCCGGTTTCGCAAGTAACACGTAGTCATACGGCATCAAACACCATTACCATAAACCAAAGTTTTATCAGGCCACATTCAAAGACTTGCTTCATTTGTGGCGCCAGTACACGCACCAGAGTAAAAGCCGGAGATCGGTTAAAGATATTTGTGGAACGGGCAATCTTTATTCACCAGGACAACCGCATGTGCTCCACGCATCTTGTTGACGGCGAGTTACCCATTGAAATAATTAATAGTACTCACTGCACCAGTAGATCAAGTCTCATGACATCCAGGGACATCAACCACCTATTTACGGGCCTTAGACAGTGTGTTAAGGACTTAAAGACGAGGAGCTTTGACAACGTCATACGAAGTGATGAAGACTGTAAAGTGTTAACTTCATTATCCATGAAAGACTTCCTAGAGGTTCATTCTACTATTGAGGAAGTTATTGGTATAATCAGATGCTGTTCTTCAAAAACTGCTCTAGCAGTATTCTTGATGAAACTACGAATGGGCGTCTCCAATAAAATGTTATCCGCTTTATTTCACTTAACTGAACGTACGGTATCAAATATAGTGGCGGCGTGCATCAGGGGTTTAGTGGAGCGTTTCGTGCCGAGTCACTTTGGCCTTCAACATATATCACGAGAAAATGTGCTAACTAACCACCAATCAAAGGCAGCAGTAACCCTCTTTGCCAGAAAAGAGCCTAATTCCCTCATTACTATTGTAGATGGTACCTATATTAAGGATGGTCGATCCAAAGACTACACTGTTCTTCAAAAATCATTTTGCGTGCATAAAGGCCAGCATATCCTCAAGCCAATGCTTATGGTTACAACAACTGGTTACATCCTGGATATAATTGGACCATACTTTGCTAATGGCCGCAATAATGACGCCCGAATATTAAACCATGCTATCAAAAAGGGAGAAGAACTAAAGTCCTTTTTTCAAGTTGGTGACGTCGTACTGGCGGACCGAGGTTTCCGAGACTCCAACAGCTTACTTACAGAATTGGGTGTTGACCTACAAATGCCGTCGTTCCTGTAGTAGCGTAATCTGGTATGTCGGTTATCGCCGCCATGTCGATCGAGGCAGTTGGTACCAGTCAAAATTGTGTGTCGTGTGTGAAGATGCCTCTGAGCTGGAAGGGCTTCCCGACATTTGCTAAACTGTTGAACAATGTAGAAACGTAAACTATTTGATTTGAAATAAAAAATTCTACTCGAGTATCCGTTTTTCGTATTATTTCTCTATGTTAAAGGTTACGTTTTACAAAACCAAAGACTATATGAGTCAACTAAATGAGTGCAAAGCCCCTAAATGTCACTCGAACCGCAATGAAGCAGTGTACGAGAAGTCGAACACTTCTACAGGCGTTTGGACTTTTTTTCGAGTGTTTTAGACCAAAATTCCAGTGATTTTATTTCGTCGTGGACGCTGTACCCTTTGCAGTTACAAGATACATATACCTTTCCCACAATTTTCTTACATCTATTCTGTATAAGAAATTCGAGACTCCCAGTGTTTCGGTGTGGGGGAAGCCTGTCGTATCCGTGGCTAAAGTCGATAATTCCGCCTATACTTAACATTACGGAGGAAATTTTTGTCGCCCCTATTCCCAGAATACTGATTATTTAGTGTTCCTTTTTTGTGAAACACATCCCTTTACCATCCAATTTTCTTATCATAGCAAGAAATGTTCAAAACGGAGACAATAATTTTTATCATTACAGGCCCCAAGTGTCTACCGGTTGTTGCCGGTCTTCTTTTTGAAATGATCTATGCTTCATTATCATGTCTTGTGAAAAATGTAATTTCTGTACTTCAGTTCATTAACGTCTTACACTTATATCTTAATTTATAGCATCTTTGTCTGTTCAAAATGTTTTTATAAACTATTGTTTTAAACCAAAGGACAGGAAAGCACGCACTCCTTTCAAGTCCTAAGGCGTTGCGAGTTCATTAATTAACGCGTTATAACTAGCCACCCACATAGTATATTACTGTAAATGCTGACTGTTTGACTTGACAATCAATGCCCAGTTAAAATCAAATTGCTCTTCAATTGTTTTCACATGCATAATAAGCGGTAGTTGTACCACAAAAAAATGCTTTAGACATGTCCACAAACGATTCCATAAATCTGCGCACAAACTATGCCGTAGATTTGTGCACATACAGATTCCGTAAACCTGTGCACAAAACAGATGTCATAGCTTGGGCACAAACAGATGTCGAAAACATGGGCATAAACAGACTTCGAGGACTTGTGATCAAACAGTCTTCGAGGACTTGTGAACAAGCAGACTCCGAGGACAAGTGTACAAACAGATTAGAGTTTTGTACAAAAACATTCCGTAGACCTGTGCACAAAGGGATTCCAGAGACATGAGCTCAAAATTATTGCGTAGATCCGTGCACGAATTTTGTGAATTCGTTCACAAACGGATAACATAGACCTGTGCACAAACTGATAACAGAGACCTTTGCACAAGCGGATGACATACACCTGTGCACAAGAGGATGATATCGACTTGAGCACAATTGGCTGTCATAGATTTGTGCTCAAAGGTATGTCATAGATTTGTGCTCAAAGGTATGTCATAGATTTGTGCTCAAAGGTATGTCATAGATTTGTGCTCAAAGGTATGTCATAGACTTGTGCTCAAAGGTATGTCATAGTCTTGTGCGCAAAGGCATGTTATACACTTGGGCTCAAATGGATGTAATGACTAATCTAATTTTGAATAGAATCGGAATTGTAATATGATTTTTTTGCATTACTACAGTACAAAGTAGTACCTTCTAGGGGGATCACGACAATTCGGAGAACGACAACTCGGAGCACGACAACTGGGTGAAAGACAATTCGGTGAACGCGACAATTGGGTGAAAGACGATTGGGTGAATCCGACAATTGGGGGAATGACAATTCGGTGAAAGCGACAACTGGGTGAAAGACAATTCGGAGAGTAGGACAACTGGCGGAACGACAATTCGGTGAAAGCGACAACTGGGTGAAAGACAATTCGGAGAGTAGGACAACTGGCGGAACGACAATTCGGTGAATTGTACTCCTTGTTTACCGAAAGAATAACGCAGTTTTTCACGAATAGAGGAACAATATAATAAATTTTTTATTGAAGTTAATACAATAAGTTAAAATAATTGAAATTACTTTCAAAACTAATGGGTCAAGTTGTGGGCGATACTTTTTAAATAGGTTAAGGGTTCAGTTTGAGCAAAACGTCCAATTATGGTATGTAGGCGCTGGTTGAGATCCTCCTATTTTATTTTCTTCGGTGCTGAGTGTCCAGCTCGCAATTGTTCCAGTCGACGATCATAGGAAGCCTGTTCTCTTGTTAAACCTTTTATCAATCGCCATATTGTAGGTTTATCGCAAGAAAGTGCGACATGAAATCTACGGTGCCACGCTTCGACGGCGTTGTTTGACCTTGGTAAGTCATCACGGACGCGTTCATAAATATTCCACAGATTAAGCGCAAATGTTCACTCTCTGACCCTATTAAGACGATTTATACCAACGTAGTTATCCTCAAAGTAGTTTGCTACTGGCAGAGCAGGGTTAGGAAAGTCGTCCATCAGAATATAAAAGTATTCGGCCACGCGATCAACGGGAACGAATGACAAAGCCGGCAACATCTTTACTTTCAACGCGAGTTCGACGTTCTCACTATAAAGTCGTTGAAGCCCATATTCTTGAACGCGACGGTATACGTTTTGGGAGAGGTGAAAGGAGACAGCCTTTCGTAACAATATTAGGATAGCATCGAGTAAAAGCGTTGAGTGCACCAACTTCAAAGTCACACATAACACTATCAGGGTGCATTCTTCGAAGGTGATTTAGGGATTCCAAAAACCTGACATATGTTTCTTCTTTCTTGTCCGGTAAGAGACCGTAGACCAGCGGTATGCACTGGTTATTTATGAAAGCGTGCAAGGTGTTCAATTGATAAAATAGGTTAGGAGACACCTTAAAAGGAACACAAAATCTTGCCTTGCAATTACTTTTGTCTTCGCATTGCCAATTGGTTTTGTCAACGGAATCCTTCTCACGAACGTACGCGTAGCCACCAAATAACAATTTTCGTTTTCCCCTTTCCGTAAAACCAAACTCTGCCATTATAAATAAAAAGGTTAAAACTGAGAGTAGATTACTAATGTCTGTAATGAGTTGGAGGGCAACTGGAGGAATGAAGAAAAAATAAAATTCTTCCTGCCTTTTATACTTCAGTTTTAGAATGCCAATTTAAAAATAATAAGTCTAAAGTGACTGAATAGCCCTGCCTTTTATAGTTTTTTAAATACACATTGAAAAATAATAAGCCTAAAAAAGCCTTATTGACACTCCAGCATTTAATAATTTTATAAGGTGAAAAAACTGCGTTATTCTTTCGGTAAGCAAGGAGTACAATTCACCGAATTGTCGTTCCGCCAGTTGTCCTACTCTCCGAATTGTCTTTCACCCAGTTGTCGCTTTCGCCGAATTGTCATTCCCCCAATTGTCGGGTTCACCCAATTTTCTTTCCCCCAATTGCCGCTTTCACCGAACTGTCTTTCACCCAGTTGTCGTGCTCCGAGTTGTCGTTCTCCGAGTTGTCGTTCTCCGAATTGTCGTAGATCCCCTTCTAGGTATGCACCACTTAAATTAGTTTAGTACTAAATTAGTTACGCGTCATAAATAAAAAATAAACTATAAAAAATGTCTCAGGGATCGGAAACTTAGGTGATGCAGTTTTAATTTTCGGTTTTAATCGGTAATTCAGTATAAATATCTTTATACCGTATATCTAAGGCAGCGCTTCTCAAACTGTGGTCCGTGGACCGGCACCGGTCCGCAGACAAACGGCTGGTATGGTCCGTCATACATAGTTGAAAAAATAACCGGTCCGCAAGGTTAAAAAGTTTGAGAAGCGCTGATCTAAGGCATACCGTCCCTCTAGAATCGTAGTAATACAACTACCTCTATTGAATCTGATGGAGGTCAGTAACGTCCTTCAGGTCCAGGGACATCAACCACCTATTTACGGGCCTTAGACAGTGTGTTAAGGACTTAAAGACGAGGAGCTTTGACAACGTCATACGAAGTGATGAAGACTGTAAAGTGTTAACTTCATTATCCATGAAAGACTTCCTAGAGGTTCATTCTACTATTGAGGAAGTTATTGGTATAATCAGATGCTGTTCTTCAAAAACTGCTCTAGCAGTATTCTTGATGAAACTACGAATGGGCGTCTCCAATAAAATGTTATCCGCTTTATTTCACTTAACTGAACGTACGGTATCAAATATAGTGGCGGCGTGCATCAGGGGTTTAGTGGAGCGTTTCGTGCCGAGTCACTTTGGCCTTCAACATATATCACGAGAAAATGTGCTAACTAACCACCAATCAAAGGCAGCAGTAACCCTCTTTGCCAGAAAAGAGCCTAATTCCCTCATTACTATTGTAGATGGTACCTATATTAAGGATGGTCGATCCAAAGACTACACTGTTCTTCAAAAATCATTTTGCGTGCATAAAGGCCAGCATATCCTCAAGCCAATGCTTATGGTTACAACAACTGGTTACATCCTGGATATAATTGGACCATACTTTGCTAATGGCCGCAATAATGACGCCCGAATATTAAACCATGCTATCAAAAAGGGAGAAGAACTAAAGTCCTTTTTTCAAGTTGGTGACGTCGTACTGGCGGACCGAGGTTTCCGAGACTCCAACAGCTTACTTACAGAATTGGGTGTTGACCTACAAATGCCGTCGTTCCTGTAGTAGCGTAATCTGGTATGTCGGTTATCGCCGCCATGTCGATCGAGGCAGTTGGTACCAGTCAAAATTGTGTGTCGTGTGTGAAGATGCCTCTGAGCTGGAAGGGCTTCCCGACATTTGCTAAACTGTTGAACAATGTAGAAACGTAAACTATTTGATTTGAAATAAAAAATTCTACTCGAGTATCCGTTTTTCGTATTATTTCTCTATGTTAAAGGTTACGTTTTACAAAACCAAAGACTATATGAGTCAACTAAATGAGTGCAAAGCCCCTAAATGTCACTCGAACCGCAATGAAGCAGTGTACGAGAAGTCGAACACTTCTACAGGCGTTTGGACTTTTTTTCGAGTGTTTTAGACCAAAATTCCAGTGATTTTATTTCGTCGTGGACGCTGTACCCTTTGCAGTTACAAGATACATATACCTTTCCCACAATTTTCTTACATCTATTCTGTATAAGAAATTCGAGACTCCCAGTGTTTCGGTGTGGGGGAAGCCTGTCGTATCCGTGGCTAAAGTCGATAATTCCGCCTATACTTAACATTACGGAGGAAATTTTTGTCGCCCCTATTCCCAGAATACTGATTATTTAGTGTTCCTTTTTTGTGAAACACATCCCTTTACCATCCAATTTTCATATCATAGCAAGAAATGTTCAAAACGGAGACAATAATTTTTATCATTACAGGCCCCAAGTGTCTACCGGTTGTTGCCGGTCTTCTTTTTGAAATGATCTATGCTTCATTATCATGTCTTGTGAAAAATGTAATTTCTGTACTTCAGTTCATTAACGTCTTACACTTATATCTTAATTTATAGCATCTTTGTCTGTTCAAAATGTTTTTATAAACTATTGTTTTAAACCAAAGGACAGGAAAGCACGCACTCCTTTCAAGTCCTAAGGCGTTGCGAGTTCATTAATTAACGCGTTATAACTAGCCACCCACATAGTATATTACTGTAAATGCTGACTGTTTGACTTGACAATCAATGCCCAGTTAAAATCAAATTGCTCTTCAATTGTTTTCACATGCATAATAAGCGGTAGTTGTACCACAAAAAAATGCTTTAGACATGTCCACAAACGATTCCATAAATCTGCGCACAAACTATGCCGTAGATTTGTGCACATACAGATTCCGTAAACCTGTGCACAAAACAGATGTCATAGCTTGGGCACAAACAGATGTCGAAAACATGGGCATAAACAGACTTCGAGGACTTGTGATCAAACAGTCTTCGAGGACTTGTGAACAAGCAGACTCCGAGGACAAGTGTACAAACAGATTAGAGTTTTGTACAAAAACATTCCGTAGACCTGTGCACAAAGGGATTCCAGAGACATGAGCTCAAAATTATTGCGTAGATCCGTGCACGAATTTTGTGAATTCGTTCACAAACGGATAACATAGACCTGTGCACAAACTGATAACAGAGACCTTTGCACAAGCGGATGACATACACCTGTGCACAAGAGGATGATATCGACTTGAGCACAATTGGCTGTCATAGATTTGTGCTCAAAGGTATGTCATAGATTTGTGCTCAAAGGTATGTCATAGATTTGTGCTCAAAGGTATGTCATAGATTTGTGCTCAAAGGTATGTCATAGACTTGTGCTCAAAGGTATGTCATAGTCTTGTGCGCAAAGGCATGTTATACACTTGGGCTCAAATGGATGTAATGACTAATCTAATTTTGAATAGAATCGGAATTGTAATATGATTTTTTTGCATTACTACAGTACAAAGTAGTACCTTCTAGGGGGATCACGACAATTCGGAGAACGACAACTCGGAGCACGACAACTGGGTGAAAGACAATTCGGTGAACGCGACAATTGGGTGAAAGACGATTGGG
This sequence comes from Phalangium opilio, assembly GCF_054372755.1. NCBI lineage: Eukaryota > Metazoa > Arthropoda > Arachnida > Opiliones > Phalangiidae > Phalangium > Phalangium opilio. The sequence goes on from NW_028324198.1 coordinate 4,156,021, forward strand.
TGAATCCGACAATTGGGGGAATGACAATTCGGTGAAAGCGACAACTGGGTGAAAGACAATTCGGAGAGTAGGACAACTGGCGGAACGACAATTCGGTGAAAGCGACAACTGGGTGAAAGACAATTCGGAGAGTAGGACAACTGGCGGAACGACAATTCGGTGAATTGTACTCCTTGTTTACCGAAAGAATAACGCAGTTTTTCACGAATAGAGGAACAATATAATAAATTTTTTATTGAAGTTAATACAATAAGTTAAAATAATTGAAATTACTTTCAAAACTAATGGGTCAAGTTGTGGGCGATACTTTTTAAATAGGTTAAGGGTTCAGTTTGAGCAAAACGTCCAATTATGGTATGTAGGCGCTGGTTGAGATCCTCCTATTTTATTTTCTTCGGTGCTGAGTGTCCAGCTCGCAATTGTTCCAGTCGACGGTCATAGGAAGCCTGTTCTCTTGTTAAACCTTTTATCAATCGCCATATTGTAGGTTTATCGCAAGAAAGTGCGACATGAAATCTACGGTGCCACGCTTCGACGGCGTTGTTTGACCTTGGTAAGTCATCACGGACGCGTTCATAAATATTCCACAGATTAAGCGCAAATGTTCACTCTCTGACCCTATTAAGACGATTTATACCAACGTAGTTATCCTCAAAGTAGTTTGCTACTGGCAGAGCAGGGTTAGGAAAGTCGTCCATCAGAATATAAAAGTATTCGGCCACGCGATCAACGGGAACGAATGACAAAGCCGGCAACATCTTTACTTTCAACGCGAGTTCGACGTTCTCACTATAAAGTCGTTGAAGCCCATATTCTTGAACGCGACGGTATACGTTTTGGGAGAGGTGAAAGGAGACAGCCTTTCGTAACAATATTAGGATAGCATCGAGTAAAAGCGTTGAGTGCACCAACTTCAAAGTCACACATAACACTATCAGGGTGCATTCTTCGAAGGTGATTTAGGGATTCCAAAAACCTGACATATGTTTCTTCTTTCTTGTCCGGTAAGAGACCGTAGACCAGCGGTATGCACTGGTTATTTATGAAAGCGTGCAAGGTGTTCAATTGATAAAATAGGTTAGGAGACACCTTAAAAGGAACACAAAATCTTGCCTTGCAATTACTTTTGTCTTCGCATTGCCAATTGGTTTTGTCAACGGAATCCTTCTCACGAACGTACGCGTAGCCACCAAATAACAATTTTCGTTTTCCCCTTTCCGTAAAACCAAACTCTGCCATTATAAATAAAAAGGTTAAAACTGAGAGTAGATTACTAATGTCTGTAATGAGTTGGAGGGCAACTGGAGGAATGAAGAAAAAATAAAATTCTTCCTGCCTTTTATACTTCAGTTTTAGAATGCCAAATTAAAAATAATAAGTCTAAAGTGACTGAATAGCCCTGCCTTTTATAGTTTTTTAAATACACATTGAAAAATAATAAGCCTAAAAAAGCCTTAATGACACTCCAGCATTTAATAATTTTATAAGGTGAAAAAACTGCGTTATTCTTTCGGTAAGCAAGGAGTACAATTCACCGAATTGTCGTTCCGCCAGTTGTCCTACTCTCCGAATTGTCTTTCACCCAGTTGTCGCTTTCGCCGAATTGTCATTCCCCCAATTGTCGGGTTCACCCAATTTTCTTTCCCCCAATTGCCGCTTTCACCGAACTGTCTTTCACCCAGTTGTCGTGCTCCGAGTTGTCGTTCTCCGAGTTGTCGTTCTCCGAATTGTCGTAGATCCCCTTCTAGGTATGCACCACTTAAATTAGTTTAGTACTAAATTAGTTACGCGTCATAAATAAAAAATAAACTATAAAAAATGTCTCAGGGATCGGAAACTTAGGTGATGCAGTTTTAATTTTCGGTTTTAATCGGTAATTCAGTATAAATATCTTTATACCGTATATCTAAGGCAGCGCTTCTCAAACTGTGGTCCGTGGACCGGCACCGGTCCGCAGACAAACGGCTGGTATGGTCCGTCATACATAGTTGAAAAAATAACCGGTCCGCAAGGTTAAAAAGTTTGAGAAGCGCTGATCTAAGGCATACCGTCCCTCTAGAATCGTAGTAATACAACTACCTCTATTGAATCTGATGGAGGTCAGTAACGTCCTTCAGGTCCTAGAGCATTATTTTTTGTTTTTACATTGGAAGATTTGTGAAAAATCTTAAAGAGAAAACCCTTTTGCCTCTCGAATTAATACTTCCTTAGAGGAACCTAACCCCGTTAGGCATAAGTTATTCGAAATAATGAATAATTTTCTTTATCGAAGACCTAACCGGGAAAACCAAGAAAAATTTTATCAAGTCTACCAACGCACTTAAAACTAGTTGTGATGTGTTTACTTTAAGGCCATCCTTTATAAGATCATAGGAACAAGAATAAGACCCTCAGTAAAGTTGCAATTAGATATTGGTCGTAAACTATTACAAGAGACGCCCAGGCCAATATTAGAAAATATTCCTTATGCCAACAATTTAAGGCTAAGAATAGAAAAAAGCCAGGGTTAACGCAACCCTCAGAAAAAAAACTAGTTCTTGAGATCTGATTAGTGTCGACATAAAGGGGCCTTTTCCTCAGAAAACGCAATATTTAAAATACTTGATAGTATTTGTCGATTACATGACTAAATTCGTAGAAATGATTTCTCTTAAAACCATCACGGCAATAATTTGTGATAAAGCATTAAGTCCATTTTTACTATGTGGGGAGCTCCTAGAGCCATCCTAAGTGATTGAAGGGTACAATTTACTTCTATACTTTGAATACCATTACGTCAGCCATGACCCTCTTAAATTAGAGATAAGAACCATAGTATGGATGAAAGCGATCCAATGTAAATTACGTCAGGGAAAATCACGAGGAAACTCAGTCTTAAATGGGCAGGTCCCTTTCTAATAGTTGACAATCATTCTTCTGTAATTTACGCGTTAGAAGACGCTAACTCTGATCAGAATGTTGAAAAGTAATCTTAGAAAATCTCAAACTTTACTGGACAAACGTCGACATTGCTTCTGTTTCACAGTGAGAAGTTCAAGACGATCCTGAGCCAAGTTTATCAACGGACGGTGGTCAAGAACGCCAAACTACGGAAACTTCCTCAGACTCATCGTCTGATTCATCAACATCAACAACGCTGGACAATCAGGCCACAAATCAACAGATGATTCAGGCAGCTGCAATTGCAACTAATCAACCTATTGACTCTGATAGTGAACCGTAAACGGCCCTATTCGAAGACCCTTCTCTCCCTCTCCATACCAATCAGAATATGCGAGCATTTCAGTCAACCTTCCACGGCCAGGGGAGGCTTCCCCCTCTGATTCTTAACGATCAGTCGCGGAAAACAATCTAAACTTGTCACATTCGCCTTCTAGTTAATCGAAATAGGTTGTTCAACTTATGCACACTTCTCATTCGCATTCTCAATCGGCTCGTGCGTCTGAAAGTTCGTTGGCCACGTCATAAGAGTCAATGATAATTTACGGTTAAATAGGGAAACCTTACCCAATGGTTATTTAAGGCCTTCACGATTGGGATAAAGAAGCTTACTTTTTAAAAATAAATAGTTTATGGCATAGGCTGAATTTTTATAAAACTGTACAAAATCGTTTTTGGAGGAGGTTTTTTCCCATAAAAAGAGTTTTTCATTAGAAATTCACTAGTTAATTTTTATGACCCCAGGAGTTATCAAAAAACCTTGTTTTACCAAAAAATATGATAACGATTCTAATGTACAATAATGGATTTCTATTGGATATGAACATTTAATAATTGTGTTTATTGATATGAAAACACTTCGCCGAACTGCAATCTGAGCTCTACAAGTATGGTTCAATTGCATGGCAGTTTTTTATAGCCGATTTGCGTGTGTTCCACATACGATTAAACCCCGGATTTTGCGTTGACCGTAGTTTTTTGGTACAGAACGCTGTGGGCTCGAAGCCTTATCCATAACACTTGGAAATTTTATATCTCATAGGGATGCTTGTTTATTCTGTATTCTCTGTCACAATCCCAGGCCGAATCTTTGCTAACTATCTGCTTTTAATGGCACTAACATCAGCCGAAGGTTAAATTAGAGTAGCGTCAACAGGCCAAAAATGACGTCGACGTTCTATTGTTTGGGAAAAGGAATTGGGAACACAAAAATTTTTCCGGGTTACTGGCTATAGGTAGCGTTTCTAGTGCCTCCAACTCAGTTCCTAACCTGTTTCTATGAACCAAATGAACCATGTGGACATAAATAGACTGATTTAAAGGTTTTCTCTCGAATATTAAGTGTCATTGTTCCATTGTCTATCCTGACTGGATTCAAAACTCCAAAATATTTTGGTCCATGTCGTTCATCCCACTTGGAAACCAGTCTGTACTTATTTGCTTCTAAACATCGCTATCTTCATGTCTTTGTCCATTGCACTTAAACACCAGTCTCTACTTACTGGCTTCGAAAGACCACCTTATTTTGGTTTTTACCAACGCACTTGGACACCATTCTTTACATTCTGGCTTCTAAACAGTAATATCTTCGGGTTTTGGTCCATCTCTCATATTGGCTTATACATCATTATCATCTTTCGGGTTAAGATGCACGCGGCAATCAGCTATAAATACGACAAACGTCTAGCCTCGTTCCAGCAGAGTCATCCAATTGTATAGAATCCCATTCTTCATTTTAAATCCCGCCGTTTGTGCGGTTTCTGCCCATCGGAATGTTTCAATTGAAATAATAATATTACTTATATATAACACATCGTCAAAAGTTAACTTAGCGATTATTGCTTTCGTCTCACCGTAGCGCAGTGGAAGAGTATTGGACTATCTTGAGACAGTCGGTGGATCGAATCCCCGAAAGAAAGTAAATAACGTAATAATATTTTCATGCTATAGATTATTAATTTCATTTGAACGTTATAGCAGCTATGTTGGACAGTGTGGGGAACTATAAAGTAATCAAGATAACGGATGACATAGATCTGTGCTCAAGCGAATGACATAGACCTGTGCACAAAAGGATGTTACGGACTTGAGCACAAACGGCTATCATAGATTTGTGCTCAAAGATATGTCATAGTGTTGTGGAAAAAGGGATCTCATCGTCAGGAATACATAGATTTACTACTTGGAATCTTTATGATTCCATTTTATGGGCCTCGGTGCTACACTGAAAGAGGAGGAGGTGTAGAAACCGTCACCGTTGACGACATTCATAATTTATTTGATCTTAAAAAAAACATATGACGTTGACATATTTTGCGACCTGCGCCGCGACAACCGCGACTTGCGCAATGAACTAGAATTTAAACGTAATACGTCGTCTGAACGAGTAGACCCAAGATTACGTTCCGAAAAAACAGGCGAAAAAACATTGAGACTTTCAGTTAAGAAATCGATATTACTATTCTCACAGAGTGGAGTAGCAATTTAATTCCACTGTTCCCCATAGTTATATAAAATCAAAGATCAGTATCCCTAGGCAAAGGCTTTCGGTTAAAGGCGAGGTAAACGTCATCTTTTCTCGAAATTATTATAGCATTCGATTTAAATACTGAATTTTGAGCTACACCTACTTCTAAATCGTCGACTTTAGTTACAGTAAAGGCTCGTTTACATGTGAGCGAGAAAAAGCTAAAAGCGGAGAGTAGAAGTTGAAAGTCGAATCTTTTTCTCGCGCCTAAAAAAAATCGCGTCTGCCAAAAGCGTTTGTTCCCGCTGCTCCACCCGCGCCTTCGTTTACATACGAGCTGGGCGGTAGCATGAGCCTAGATTGCAGAGTTGTCTGTCAGTCGAAAGTAAACAACTAAAATGGCGTCGACTGTCGTTAGTTTACTTCTGCTTAAAAAGAAACTATTGCTTTTGAAAAACATTCGACATTTATAACAAAAAAACAACAGAAAATTAGAACGGAACGTCGTTGTTGGGTACATCCTATATGGAGAAATAGAAACAAAGATGGCCTATTTTTGCCTTTTGGAACGTTACTTGATATAATTTGTCAAGATGCGTATATTTTCTCTGCTTGAGCTTGAGAATTATTTGGATTTAATTGTCGACCTTGAAAGGATGAGGTAATGTGATTACACGTATTTCAACAATTTTATCTTGTTCTTTTAAAGACATTCTCAATGGTGGTGCCTAGGCCTATTTCGCGAGATAAACAAACGCAAAAATATCAAACGATATTCGGTCCTTGGATATTATTGGCTTGGAAAATCACGTGACTCTTTGCGAGAAGCAAACACGAGCTGAAGATTCTACTGCGGCAGATTGGAGCTTATTCGGAACACCCGCTTCATCTATGACCAACAAGTGCGACTTGAAAAGTTCTCGCTTGTTTGTAAACGGTACGCCTAGGGAACTCAAACCCCAATACGCCTCATCTCTCAGCTCTACGCTTCGACTTTTTCCATTTCTCGCGCACAAGTAAACGAGCCTTTAGAGAAAGTTCCGCATCAAAAACGTCGATAGCGTCAAACTTAGTGGTCGGCGTTTGGACAAGATAATCCACAGAATTTTGGTTAATCAGTTATTCATGGATAATACTCAGATAAATATTCGTGATTACATTGCATTAATCATAGACTTCCCGTGGATAATTTCAAATTTTGAATAAAGATAAAACAAACAGATATTATCCTATCCACTAGTCAAACTGTCCGAAGTTCTCGCACTTCCCGACCATTTCCGAGCCGAACCTGATGTAGACGACAGCTTAAAAGGTCATGATCTCGATTTGTCCCACATTGCACACAATCGGATAACCAATGAGACACGAGGAAGGAGGAGCAGGCGGTTCAAAAGTTTTTGGCGCTTCCCCTCACATTCAATCAGATATTTGTGTTTGGTCTATGGCCTCTTTAAGATTCTAAGTAGTAAATCTATGCATAGTCTTGTGCACAAAGGCATGTTATACACTTGTTCTCAAACGGATGTAATGGGTAATCTATAATACTGAATTGAATTTGAATTGAAATATTATTTTTTGTGCATTACTACAGTACAAAGTAGTACCTTCTAGGTATTGCACCACTTAAATTAGTTTAGTAATAAACTAGTTACTCGTCATAAATAAAAAATAAACAAAAAGTGTCACAGGGATCGGAAACTTAGGTGATGGAGTTTTAATTTTCGGTTTTAATCGGTAATGCAGTATAAATATCTTTAATCGATAGCCTATATTAACTATTATTGATCGGCAATCTAATTTAATAATCTTTAATCAGCAATCTAGTTTAATTCCCTTTAATAGGCAATCTAATTTAATTTTCTTTAATCGGCCATATAGTTTATAGCATCAACGCCAATGGTGCTCATTTTGAGCAACTTCTTTAATATGACGTTGAAAACCTTTTTTCAATTTAATTCTTTTGTTGCACCGAAATAAAGAAATTTTCAAAAATTATCGTTTTTTATTAAAAGTAAAGCTTGCACGTTTGGTCTTTAAATTTCATCCTGACAAATAGCATATCTGACCAACGCCGCCTATATATATAAAGCCCGTGCGCGCTCCGGAAAAAAAATTATAAAACTAGTATTTCCACTTCGCCAATTTATTCCACTAGAGGCGCGATTAACTATGTGGTATGACGTCACGGATGACGTTTTTATTTTTAATTTTCAACGGAAATTACAAAAAAGCAACATCCTGTAAGCTTGGACCGTCTACCCGTTACCGCTGCCGCGGAATTTATGGTTGTTAAATGCTTAAATAAGGTGAGATTTGATTATTTTAAAAAATTTTGAAGATAATATCTAATAACAAATGGTAATGTCTGTGTATAAAACCTATGTAGCCAGTGCTAACCGCGTTTACGGTAAGCCTTGGCTTATTTCTGGGCACTGCAGTCACTATCTGCATTTTTGAAAACATTTTAAAATTATTTAATAATTTAAGATATCAGTTTATTTTTAGATCTAATATTTTTGGTAATCAATAAAAATATCACGATGGTCATTTGTGCGACACCGAACTGTTACCAAACAGATAGAAAGGGCAAGAAGCGAATTGCTGATAATGACGTTCCTGTTACATTCCACTTATTTCCCAAAGAAGAAAATACGAAGAAAATATGGAATAGGGCTATTTGGAATAAGACTTTATGACACTATTTTAAAGTAAAATGGGGAGGTTAAAATATGTAGCAAACATTTCTCAGGAAATGATTTTAGTCAAGTAACCAAAAAAAATATTTCTACCTACTGCTATACCACATTTAAAGGAACACGAAACTAAAAGAGTCAAGAAGGACATATTACCACTTTCTGCAATTCAAAATGTATTCCAAAAAAACACCCCTCATTTATTAGATATGAGAGAAAAATTAAGAAAAGCTTTTTTCCCCTCAAGACGAATCTGTAACACCACAAATTGCAATACCGCGAAACTAAACTGTGATACAACAAGACCTAACTGCAACACAAAACCCATCTGCGGTTCAGGAGAGCTTAACTGTGATACCAAAAGACCCATCTGCGATACAGGAGAGTTTAACTGGGATACCAAAAGACAACTGCAATAGAAGACCCGTCTGCGATACCGCAAAACCAAACTGTGATACAGGACAACTTAACTGTGATACAGAGTAACTTAGATGTGATACACGAAAACCACACTACAACACCACAGAACCAAACTATAGATGCATCAACCCAAGCTTCTCCTCCTGTAGAAAAAGTATCTTACCAAGAATCGACCCGCAAATTACAAAGACTGAATCATAAATATAAAAAGCAAGTTTTTACTTATAATCAAAAGTAAACCAACTCAGACAAGAAATCCGGAATCACCAGAAAGCATCTAAACAGAAAAAACAAATTCAGTTGAAAAAATAATGGATTCTTCTTTAAGCAGAGATCTAGCAGCTTTTTTTAACTGGAACAAATGATGGCTTTTGGCAAAAAGTCCGTCCCTTATGAACCTAAACACTGAAATTTTTTGGTTTAGTCTACAAGAAGTCCTCTGCTGCCTACAATTTTATTCGAGAGCTTAAAATTTTACACTTGCCACGCAGAGTAACACTGAAAAGATTCATTGGTCACTCTCATGGTGAAGACCTTGTAACACCTCTTATCAAAGAGCGAATAAAACCAGAATTTACAAATGGAAACATGATTACGAAAGATTGGAATCATTGCTAAAATGACACTAAAGGCAAAACTTCAATATGACAAAAATCTTGACAGGTTCTTTGGTGCAACAACACTAAGCCAAAATGAAGGGTTTTTAGACATTCTAGCGACACACTTGTTGTGCTTTGTATTCCAAGGATTGTCTAACTATTTCAGCCTACCAGTGGGGTGCTTTTTCAGATCAAAACTGTCTGCAGTGCAGTTTCATTAATTAATATTGGACGTAATAGCTGCCGTTGAAGAATCAGACTTCTTGGTCGTTCGGCTCTTGGCTGATAATTCCAAAATCAACACGGCTAGTTTTAGTCTTCTCAGTGTTGGCATTGATCTCAAACACGATGTTTCTCATCCGCTTGATAATGCGAGAATTCGTTTTATTGCATTTGATCAATGCCATTTTCTCAAAAACCTTAGAAATCAGTTTTTGGCAAGAGCATTTGTCTACATAGGGCTTCTAATTAGCTCATAGTATGTGAAGCGACTATATAACTCTCAAAAAGGTTAAATAGTAAAACCTATTGGGTTTTTAAGCAGAAAACACGTGTACCCTGCACCGTTTGAGAAAATGAATGTGCTTCGCGCAATTCAAATCTTTTCATACCCAGTAACGGCAGCTTTAAAAAGTCTGGTTCGACTCAGTATGTGTGATGAGGCAGAAAAAGAGCACATTGAAGTTAAGGTGTATTTCATGGATATGGTGCGAAAGTGGTTTGAAATCCACGATATTCATAGCAAAACATACGAAATCCATTTCAGAGTACCCAATAAATTGTCATTCATTAACATTTATGTTGAGAGGTTAGTTGGCTTGAGGAGTTAATAAATGGGTTTTACATTTTTTTCGGTAGTCAGGGAATTTAGGAAATGGGTTTTTGAAGTTTTTGGGTGTTCAGGGAATTCAAAAATAGGCTTTAAAGGTCTTGTAATATTTTAATTTATTACAAATTTCTTGCTCAAAGATCCCTCTCAAAAGAAAAACAAAAGGAGCTAGACTCTCATGAAATCGCCCTTAAATCTCTATCGGAGAAAGCTGCTTCTGATATGGAATCCCTTCAAAAAGATCTCAATTGCAAAGAAAACCAAATCAGGGCTCTTAATAACAACTTAACTGAAGCTACTAGAGAAATACAAAGAAAGAATAATATTATTCTCGAATTACAAACCACAATCCAAGAATTGAAAGCCAAACTCGAAAAATATAAATTGGAAACTCAGAATATGTAAATAAATTTTTAATTTCCCTTTTTTTATTTTATTTTTTTAATTTACAGTTAAATTAATCTGATAATTTTTCTAAATTCAATTAGAACTCGTCAATTTAACGATCAACATAAAAATAAGGCTGCTTCCATCATCCAACGTGGCTTTCGTGTTCTCATGGCGAAGAAAACTCTTGCCAAATTAAGGCAACAACAATTGGAATTAAAAATCCATCGCATTGTTCGACTACAAGCGGCAATTCGCGGGTATCTCGCCCGAAAACTTCGCAAAAATCTTCACCAGGAGAAAGGCAATTTATCGGCAATTAAAATTGAAGCTGCTTTTAAGATGTTCGTTGCGAAAAAGAGATTCTGCGCTTTAAAATACGCAGTTTTGGTTGAAGAATTAAGGGAAATTAACCTCGAAACGAGAAGTTTCCGTAAGATGTTTTTGGAGAAACGAAATGCTGCAATTGCGATCCAAAGGTGAGTTGATACATCCTCTGGTTATACGCAACTTATTGTTAAATCAGGGTCCGGGAATTTTAAAACGGGTGTCAGGGAATTTTAAAATTGGTATAAAAGTCAATAGCTTGGCAATTTACAATTGTTTTCAAAAAACTGGGAATTTTTTACATGCTAAGTGAGATTAAAATTGGTCGGGGAAAAGGACTTTAGACATTCGAGGAAAACCTGGAAAAGTCATGGAATTTCAAATTTGTTTGGTAATTTTTCATTTTGCCCTCTTTAGTTTTTGGTGTGGCCTATTCGACCCCGCAAAACTAATATGCTATACTTCAGGGTTGCCACAGGTCAGGAAAAACATGGAAAAGTCAGGGAATTTAAAAATGGGCCGTAAAAGTCAGGGAATTTGACTTTGGTTGGTAAAATGTCTGAGGATGTCTTTTTTGAAAGAGTAATGGAAGTTTCTCCTCATCCTTTCTTAACACGGAAAACTTTAGAGCAATCCTCAAACAATGGCTAGAATGGTTTTTCCATAGGCGTAGAGTTTCGTAAATGTTTGGTGGGGCGCGGCCCAACGGGCCTGGACTAATACATAGATGGCATCATGCATGATGCATTTATATGATGTATATAAATTCTTAACGAATATTAAGTAATAAATTTATACATTTATACTACATTATATAGTATATTTATTAAGTATATCTATTTACTATGTTTTCCTCTAAAAATATTCCAGGCCGTTTTAAAACAAATTTATCCGTATTTGCGCATTACAATGCGAATGTAAAAATCCTTACAAAAATTTCGAGACTACTTTCAAAACTCGGGAAAATCATCAACTTAGGAAACCATGAGAGCGACTTAACCCATAAGACTAATTTATAGATGTGCCTCGAAAAACATTTTGAAAATTGTTTATCTACTCTATGGAGTTGGCCCGCGCCGCGGCTTACCAAGGATACTAGATGTTTAAAGAGGGATGATCAGCTCGAGCCTTTTCACGTACGTTCAGACGAGACTGCAGCAGAGGGTTTTTAAACGGAGATATATAACGCGCACCGTCTTGTTTTTCCCTATCAAGGACAAATTGAATTCCTATTCCGAGTAATATGATTAATATAAATAATTTTCTTTTACGTTTTATTTTTATTAAAGATGAAGTTTGAAAATTATAACTTAAGTAAATTTATTGAGTAATTGCGCTCTTAAAGAATTCGCAACGAGGGGCTACTCACTCACTTCTATTTTTGTGTTGCACAATTAGAGTAATAATAGAAGTAAATAAATTGACGTTAGAATTTTTGTGTTGCACTATTAGAATAATAATAGAAGTAAATAAATTGAAGTTAGAATTAAGGGTAATCGTTATAGCATAGTGACGGCTATTCACATAAATTTTCTATACGCCTTTTAAGTTCGGTACGATGTGGCTAATATTATGAGTCCATCCCTGTGCCATTTTTGATACTAATAATATTAGTAATTCGACAGTTGCCGTGCCAAAGTATAACCTGCGGCCAGCCGGGCACATCTTGTTTGCGTTCCACCGGACCTAAGCAGTTCCACAGCGCGCCTATTTCTCTCAGATTTCGCATCCTCCCGCCATCATCCTTGATTTGGCTTTGAATAGCACTAATATCTAGAAGTCCGGTAGACTGTACTGCGCATGACACGCCGATAACTCTGTCGCATTTTCCGTCTCCCTTCGAATCCCTCTTAAAGCATCTAGTATCCCTGGCCCTACATTCGTTGTACTATTCCCAGGGAGTAAGGAACGTTAGAGGGAGTATTGATCTAATGTTAAAAAAACCGTCATACAGTGGCAAATGGGAAGGAAAGTGGGGGTAGGAATTTTTATCTCAGTTTCACAATTGTAGCTAACGCGCAGGCGAGAGTGACGTCGTTTTCTACTGCCAGGTTTCGTTTCCATCGTGTGCTCAGTGGTCTGCTATTCCACTCTGTTTAACTGTTCGGAGGAAACCGAGGCTTAGTAAAAATGCCAAATTGTTGTTATAATGGTTGTCGGAATGACTCAAGGTCATCGCATAAAGAATATATGAAAGGAATATCCTTCCACGCGTTTCCAAAGCCAAAAACCCAGTTAGAAAAATGTAAAAGATGGATATTAGCTTGTGGAAGACCTAATTTTCTTACACTGGACAGAATTACTAAATGTCGTTACGTTTGTTCTGAACATTTCGTTGGAGGGTCTGGTCCTAGTGTGGATTATCCCGATCCAATGGCATATGATCCAATTAAATATATGATTGTAAGTAGCAAGCCAATTTTTGAATAATACGAAAAACTACTTGCTTCTCTATTTTAAATATGTAATGTAGGATCCAAGAGATGCGAAATCTGACAGCTATTCAAATGAATGTTACCAAAACAGCACAATCTTAATACGTGAGGAAAAGCTTGAATTGCAAGATTCTGGTTTGGGTGAATGTATAGAAAGTCATCTGGAAAACAGTTCCATGGAAAACCAACAAGATGAAATTTTATCATCGTCTAATTTGGATAATGTTATTACTACAAGTGGTATTGCTAGAAATGAGGTGGTTATAAGTGAGGATTACAACCATCCAATTGATAATACGGTTGTAAGTTTTTCTGTTATATGATATGAAAATGTTTTATTTTAATAAAATTATAATTTAGGATCCAAAAGAACAGAAATATGATTGTGGGGGCAAACAAAGTCAAACAAAACATCAAAACATTAGTTAAGGAGACAGTGGTGGAATTAGAAGATCCTGGATTAAGTGAAGGCTTACTGTTAGGAAACCATTTGGGAAATAACGTTATAGAAGATAGACACAAGGACAAAGCTATTTTACCATCGGCTAATTTAAATATTAATACTACAAGTGCTCTTCCTAAAGATGACCTGGTTATTCATTTGATCGTAATAATGCTGAAGAACCGATGATTATTTGCGAACCACACGAAATTTTGTTTCCAAATTACCAACAACCTGAATTATCAAGTGTTGCCAGCATGCTAAAATCCAGATTTGCCACTTTAGAAGAACTATTTTCTCGGTTTTGGCTGTTTCAAATTGCAAAATTAGAGCCACAATTAAATTGGTCAGCAACAAGGAGTTGTATCTCCAATTCCCTGTTTGTATATAGCACGTTAAGAGTTGAAGATTATGGATTTTTAACTATTGAAATTGATGAAAGTCTCCCGGTGCAAATAAGAGTTTATGGAGTTCTTCTTAATGACGAACACAGCAGCCTTTCCAACAAGATACCTGAAACCCTGAGAACTTTGGAAGATTTACTTAATCTCTTAAGGCATTTAGATACTTTAAAAGTATGCCCAGGATTACCGGACCCAAAATATACAGTGTTTAATGAAGTTTTAAAATCTGGACATGTTAGCAGATTCACAAACGTCATACACTCAAATGCTTGCCAAGGCCTTTTTAAAGGCAAGGAAAAATTAGAAAGATGCTCTAAGTGCACAATATTAAGATATAATCTGAACCGGAGGCTTAAGAGATATGATGGGGAAGTTGTACTCAAAAAGAAAAAGGAAAATCATCATTGTAAGTCGAGAAAGCAACTGCATCAAGTTATTCAACAGAAAAACAAAGAAATAAAAAGCTATAGAAGACAGATCAGGCAGCTGTGTAAAAAAGTAGAAACCCTTCTTAAACGCAAGGGTGGGCCAAATGGAGAGGATGTTTTTAGCAAAATGTTTGATGATGATCCATTTTCCACCAAAGACAATTTCTTAAGAATTCTAATGAGGCAGCAAATGGATCTTCTTAAAAATAAGAAATCTAGACCCGCCAAATGGCCCGAACCTATTATTAAATGGTGCTCGTATATTAGAGCTAAATCAAACTGTGCTTACGAAGCCATTCGAGAAGTCATACCATTACCGGGACCATCGACTTTGTACTTTTATACCTCAGTTTTATCATCCAAAAGTGGATTTACTTCTGAAGCTATTGAAGAAATGAAGCAAAAAATTTACTTAGATTCTGTTGAAGAACATCAGCGCTACTTTGCTCTCATAGTAGATGAGATGAAAATTAAGGAGGATATTAATTATCGAGCAGCCACTGGCAAAATTGTGGGTTATACACATCTAAATGTTTCAGGAGACAATTTGAAGTCATTAGAACTGCAAAAAACTGGACCACAAGCATCTGACCCTACAATTGCGAGTCATGTTATGACAATTATGGTTCCCATATCTTAGCGTATTTCCCGTGCCATGAAATGAAGTCGGAAGAACTGTACTGTATAATGGATGAAGCAATAGAAAGGCTTGAGAGTAACGGTTTCAAAGTTCTAACTGTAATTTGTGATAAATCCGCAATTAATCAGAAGTACATCAAGATGTGCACTGTGCCAGAACATGCAGATAATAATGTAGTGTATCACAAAGCAAAGAATCTATATGCTCCTCAAAATGATCCTAGATACATATTTTTCATATCTGATCCCCCACATCTTATTAAAACTTCGCGCAATAATCTATTTCACAGTGGCTTTACCAAGTCTAGACTCCTTACAAAGAATGGAAAACATCTTTTGTGGGATCATGTTCAAGAGATGTTCAAGAAAGATAGCTCTTCCCACCTAAGGTTAAGTCCAAAACTAACATTAGATCATATAACTCTAGGGCCTTTTAACGCCATGCGAGTGCAACTTGCCTCCCAGATTTTAAGCGCGACAGTTGCCGCAGGAATCGAATCTTTAGTTGGAGACGAAGCTTCGGAAACTGTAGACTTTATACGGAAGTTTAATAGTTTCTTTGATATAATGAACACCAGAAATACTGCCCAGGGGAAGAAAAAAATAAATCCTGATATGGAACCGTTTAAATCAATGCATGACTGGCGTTTCAAGTGGCTTGAGGAAACATTTTTAGGATATCTAAAGGAATGGAAAAATGAAGTAGATGGTCTCAATATCCCGGCAGATGGTAAAAACAAAATGCTGCTCAGTAGGGAAACCTTGGAAGGAATCCATTTAACGGGTAATTAATAATAATAGAAGCTACTTAAATTTAGGGGGTACATTTTCAATATTGATTTTGACGCCCTTGTTGAACAATGTACCCTTTTATACCCCTCTCCTGTTCGTACGCCACTGAGTTTGAACTAAACCAATCGTAAAATTAATAACTTTTCAGTACATTCAGTAATCGGAGCAACGAAATTTCTTCTGCAAAAGGGAGCAAAATTCGTTTTAACAGCAAAGTTTAATCAAGATCCTTTGGAACGTCATTTTGGAAAGCACCGTCGCTCAGCTGGCTGCAGTGAAAACCCAGATCTATTAACTGTGGGGTTTAATGAAAAAAAGTTCAAAATTATGCCTCCACTAATTAATACATCTAAAAGAGGAAATACTACAAAAGGCTCAAAATAACTAAATTGTTTAATCAGAGCTTAAGTTTAGTTTGTACGTTTTTTTCCATAAGGAACAAAATAATAAAATTGTTTAATCACATCTTAAGTTTAGTCTGTAAGTTTTTTACATAAGGCACAAAATTATTTAATCACAGCTTTAGTTTGTAAATTTTTTACATAAGGCTCAATATTGTTTACTCACAGCTTATGTTCTTTTTTACATAAGGACAAAGTAAAATTTTAAATCGCATCTTAAGTTTAGTTTTTCTTACATAAGGCTCAAAATTATTTCATCACAGGTTTAGTTTGTAAATTTTTTTCCATAAGGCTCAAAATTATTTCATCACAGGTTTAGTTTGTAAATTTTTTTGCACAACGCTCAAAATTATTGAATCACGGGTTTAGTTTGTAAATTTTTTTACATAAGGCTCAAAATTATTTAATCACAGGTTTAGTTTGTAAATTGTTTTTACATAAGGCTCAAAATTGTTTAATCACAGCTTATGTTCTTTTTTACATAAGGGCAAAATAACAAAATTTTAAATCGCATCTTTAGTTTGTACGTTTTTTTACGTAAGGCACAAAAT
The DNA here is from genome assembly GCF_054372755.1 of Phalangium opilio. Taxonomy (NCBI): domain Eukaryota; kingdom Metazoa; phylum Arthropoda; class Arachnida; order Opiliones; family Phalangiidae; genus Phalangium; species Phalangium opilio. The sequence continues at coordinate 4,172,775 of NW_028324198.1, forward strand.
AACAAAATTGTTTAATCACAGCTTAAGTTTAGCTTTTTCTATTGGAGTTTTTTTTACATAAGGCTAAAAATAATAGAATTGTTTAATCACAGCTTAATGTTCAGTTTTTTTCACAAACGAGTAACCTTAATGAAGTAATTAATGGAAAGGAACATGTAGAGTTTGAGGCGTTTTCTTTCACTTCGACAATGACTAGGTATAATTAGGTATAAATTTTTGGGCTACTTATTCAAGCACGAGCATTTCAATTTGCATGTACAGGCAGCATTTTCTTTTAGTGTTCTTCGTAGACTTTTTCTTTTGGCCAAAGAAATGCGTTGCGCTTCTTCAAGTTTTATTTTTGTGTACTTCCTTAACGCAGAGCCTCTGCAGTTGATGTACGTATCGTAAACTACTGTTTTGGCTCTTTCTCTAATATTCAAATTTTCTTCGCCCCAGAGTTCATTCCACTGTTTTGATACATCAGATTCGTTTAACCTATCTAGAATAATATTTTTACGGGACTTTATGTCTCCTTCTTTTGACTTAAATTGAACTAAATATTTTTGGTGGTTTTGATCATTATTGTAAAAAGATTTTACAACTTCATCAAGCAATTTAAAAAATTTAAATCCGAGTTCGGTCAGAATAATTAATCCACCCCTACTTAAAAACGCTGACCACTCAGCATAAGTCTTGACTGGATCTTTAGAATAAGTTTTCAAGACGCATTTTTCAAAAAGTGGAAGAATCACTGGCTCTTGGTGCAAGCGCGAAATCTTTTTCATTACGTAACCTCCAATGTGATGAATCACTTGGTCTTCCTTCTTATTAATTTCGGCTTGAGATAGTGCAGGATAATCCAAAATTTCCTTTGATGAGTCGGAGAAATTAGGCTTTAGATCCGCCCATTTGCCCAAAACCCTCAGCATAAATCTTCTTAGCCAATTATAAACGATTTGTTCTTGGATTTTTTGGTCAAGTTCTTTAAAATTGTTCACCTTTACAAATATTTCGAGTACATCTCTAATAAGATCTGGGGTTTCTATAAGGTATCTCGAATGTACCAAGAATGAAGCCTTGTCAATAATATGTTTTGAATTTAAAAATGCCAGTCTAGTGATTGTTTTGTTGTCCAGCTTTAAGGAATGTGGTTCTTCAATAAGATTTTTATAAACGCCTTTACACCCTCTCCTTCAATGTCAACATCCTTCATGTCTTGACAGCTTTGTCCAATTAAAATTTTCTCGTAGGTTTCGAAAAAATCTTCATTAAAATCTAAATAAAGGGGTCAAATTATTAAACCAAAACTGAAAAGCAATAAATTTAATGTTTTTATACCTGATGAAGAAAAGTTTTTGGCTAAATATAGTTGAGGTTTTATACTTTTTGGGGCTGGAGGGGTTTTCATAGGTGGTATTGGTATACTTTGTGTATCTGCCGTTTTTTTGGGAACTGACAAATCCAATGGGAAATTGTCTGGTATAATTTCTTCTACTTCCTATTATGGGACTTAATTAATATACATTTAGTTTATTCAAAGTTGAAACTTACATTGATAAAGTCATCAAAAAACATTCTGGTAATGGATCAGGACCATCCAAAAAATGCCTCGAGCAAACATAATGTCTTGAATTTATTTTCTCGGGGGTTAATAGAACATTTCCAGAAGCTTCTGTCCATTTTTTACAAATTGCTAGCTTTGTCTTTGGTTTGGGAAATGGTTTGAACACTATATTTAAATACTTTGAGTTACTTGTACAATTAATAAAACAACACTTCTTATAGTTGACCATCGCTGAAAAAATTCAAACACGACCAAGGCTTCCCCTTCGTTCAAAGTCCGTTTTTAAATTTGACGCACGCGCGCGGACACCGCGATGAGTTCCCGAGTCAGCTCGGAGAGAGACGATTTTAGCCATGAAGCGAAAGAACGCGCTTATTCACTTTAGCACTCCCTCTAACGTTCCTTACTCCCTGGTTGAGGTGAACGGTCGCATGTTTTTGATCGCCGATAATCGGTATCAAAAAGTATACTAAATAATGAAGTGTAAAAAATGTAATGTGGAACTAGATAACAGTAACGCTAAAGAGATTATTGAATGCACGTCGTGCAATGAATATTTCCATATTACTTGTACGAGTGTTAAAACCGAAGAAAATCTCCGTAAATTAGGATCATGAAAATCAACATGAAAATGTGAGCACTGTAAAGGACTAATCAAGGGAAAGGACAGTAACATCAGCCTAGAAGACGAAGCGCAAGGCAACCTTAGGATCCTAATGGAAAATGTAAGCCACATTTTATCCAAAATGAAAACATTAGATGATATACAAAGTGAAGTAAGCAAAATTTCTGCAATGGAAGTGAAATTAGATAAAATAAGCGATATTGTGAAATCCATCAGATTCTGTTCTGATAAAATCGCCGATTTTAATGTTAACTTTAATTCGATTTGTTGTGATATAAATGCAATTAAGAAGGATAATGAGGATTTAAAACTGAAAAATAAACAAATAGAAGCGAAATTACTCGATCAAGATAGCAAAATTAATGAATTAAGTCAACAGAATCTAACACTAAGCAGGGATTGAGCCAACAAAAAATGAACAAATTATTGAAATATTAAAAGCAGTCGCTAAAAAAATAGGCCAAGAGTTACAGTAACTTCTAGTACATGTCTTGATCACATCTTCATTAAGAAGAATGATAACTTTAAAACCACCGGGTACATAGTAGAGACTAATATAACTGATCACTACCCAAGTTTTATAACTATCCCACTGTCTACTAACCGTGATACAGAACTTGTATCTGAAACAAAAAGTACTATAAATTTCGAAAAATTTGGTGCTGATGTACTATTTGAAAATGACTGTAATCGTGCATCTGAAAATTTCCTTACAACCTTACAAAAGTATCTTAAAGCTGCTACAGAGAATATCAAGTACGCCATTCTGACAAAACCCAAAAATTAAAGCCATGGATTACAACATCGCTAATAGTTTCAATAAGGAAAAGAGACGCTTTGGCCAAACGAATAAAGAGTAAACCATTTTATGGGAATCTTAAGAATTTTGCTAAATTATACAGAAATAAGCTACATTCAATAATTAGAACGGCGAAATATAGTTATTTCAAAAATAAGGTGTCTGAAGCTGCTAGCGATCCAAAGACTATTTGGCGAATAATAAATGAAACAACTAAAAAGACAAAAAAACAAGACCTAATAGTTGAAAATAGGGATAGTTGAAAATAAATTAGGATTTGTAAAATTAAATTAGGATTTGTAAAAAGAAGATTTATAACAATAATTTTTTAACAATAATTCAGGACTTTTAAAATAAAATTCAGGAATTATAATTCAAGATTTATAAAAATAAATAAATTATAAATCCCGATTTATTTTTATAAATCCTGATTTATAAAAATAAATAAATTATAAATCCCGATTTATTTTTATAAATCCTGATTTGATTTACTTCTTATTATGGAAAATACAGTTGTCGTTCAACATTGTAAATAATTTCAATACCATGAATGTTTTGAGGATTGAAGTAGATAAACAATCAAACGTAGGAAACTCAAGGGTTAAATTGTACTGGAAGGTATCCAGAAGCCTTGACACACAAACCTAACCTAAAAGGTGAAGGAATATATGTCGTTTAGTTTTGGATACTACGAAGAAAAACAAACATTTTGGGCTTGTATACCTCAAAGGTAAAATTGGTAATCAAATCAAGTTTAAACATTAAATTCTTGATGTATTTTTTAAAAAATCATTTGCATGATTTGACATCGCAGTATGTCGGCACCTTATGATTCCAAAAGTCTCATTTGGCTTGCCACAAAAGTTCCAAAAATATCATGCTCGTCATTAACCTTTGCCTTTTCTCTAGGCTGCGACGGTGTTTTAAGGCACGACAGGGCTTCTCCCAAAAATTCATCAGTAATGGATTTGGGGGTAGTTTGTTTCGTTTTTTTTTGGTTCAAAAGTGTCGTACTCAGAGTGCATACTTGAACTTGGTCGTGAACTTTCTCCATCAATTGGTACTGAGCAAGGTACTCTTGTGGTGCTTTCGTTATCAGGTTCATTATTATCAGAATCTATTTCAAGGGGCTCAATAATTTCATCACTAAAAAATGTTGGCCCGTTAGTAGTAAGTTACCACACTTTTAGGCATGCAAATTAGCCAACAATGATCCAAATTTGCATAATTCAGAAATCCCACTTTTGACTATGCAAATTAGGATCTAAATTTGTATAATTCAGAGATCCGACCTTAAACATGTAAATGAACCGAAAATGATTATAATTTGCATAATTCAGAATCCCACGCCTGTCAATCAAATGCGAGTCACGTGTGAGTCACGTGTAGTGTTGTGACGTAGGTAAAATTTGTAAGATATATCAGCAACAGGGTTTGAAATGATATTAGTTCGGGACAAAACGTAAAGCTATAATGAACTGGGAAAAACTACGGCTTGAAACTTTTAAAGATTACCCCGTTAGTAATATAAGACCGTCAAAGTTTGCGAAACATGGTTTTTATTATTTAAAGAAGGGCGACGCCGTTAAATGTTTTTATTGCGATATAACATTACATAGTTGGAAAGCTAATGATAAAGTAAATGAGGAGCATCGGAAATATTCCCCGGAATGTCCAATTGTGAAAGGGTTTTCGACATGCAACATACCCATACATTGTTCTATCGATGAGATAGGTAGAGATGTACCACCAACGGAGAAATATGTTTCAACTACAAGCAAATCCAAGACTGAAGAATATTGTAATAATCGATGTTGTACGCAGCGTGTTTTACAGGTTGTAAAAGAAAATGTCTGTTTAGGTGGGTTATTACTTATCCTTCCCATAACTGTACCTGTAGGACTTATTTGTGGAATGTTATCTATGAACCCAGGAGTAGCGCTTCTTGGTTTTTATCCTGTACTCCTACCTATTTTAGATCAGAATTTTTTTAAAACAGGATTGTGTCAATGGTGTAAAAAACAAATCAAAGGATGAAATAAATTTTTTAAAAAAACAATGTTTATTTGTATTGATTACATCACGATTAAATTCTGCGATAAACATTCCAAAAATTTGGAAATAAATTTAAAAAGCGTGTTTCCATCTGTTCCAAGTCTTGACGATGATAATAATCAACAGCGTCTTTTGAAAATACATTAAAAGTGGGGTCATACGCTAATATTAGGTTTCCATCTCTATCTCTATCTTCCAAAATATCTGGAAGATATGGAGATCTTGTAATGAGAGTAAATTTATTTTTAAATTTTTCGAAAGTGAAAGTTAAAAACATTAAAGAATACCTATATCTATGCAATTCTTCAATAACTACGTTAATATATAATAATTTTAACAAATTAATAGTATAACTAATAGGTGTAATAATATATATATTCCAGGGGGTGTCATTGTATTGTCTGTTCTTTATGATCAAACTAGTGTTGAATTCATACAAAAGTTTTATAATTGCAGTATTTAATACCGATTCAACACTAGCTTGATCGTGACAAACGTATCCCAGAACGTGCGCTGCTGCATTCGAATCTTGACATTGATCAAGTTCATTAGGGTCGTATTTATGTATACTTCCTAGTTTACATTCCGTTCTAAAAACGTAGCGTCCACAATTTCTGGTGTCGATAGAGGTCCATTCAAACCATGCACCATTTCGTAAGCTGGGAGATACACTTCGATAGTAAGATATTTTAACGATGTTGTTAGCGCACAAGTTTTTAAACATTTCGCGACGTACAAGTTGATTAATAACACGCTTCGATATTTGATTGTTTCCTTCAAACTTTTTACGATTGTTCTCAATTTCGATCAAACATAATGTACCTAATCGAGGTATCGCGTTTGCACCTTCTGATTTAATACTAATAGGTTTGTAACACACGTAACTCGAAAACCGATGATTTATATTTTTACGCGATTCAATACCAAAAACGTTCTCCATTTTTGTGAATTTTTATTTCACTAAATGGTGATGGTTCACTATCTTGTAAATTATAATTGACAGCGTTCTTTCTGGGGTTAAATTCTGCGAAAATAATTCCAAAAACTTGGAAATGAATATAACAGTTTTTGTTCTATTTTTTGCAACTCTAGGCGTGCATAATCAATAGCGTCTTTTGAAAATACTTTAAAAGTGGGGTCATATATTAAACCGATTTTATCTCTCAAAATTCTTGGAATATTTTTAGATTCTGTAAAGAGATTAAATTTTATTTTCATTTTTTCGAAAGTGAAAGTTAAATCCATTAACGAATGATTAAAGTTATGCAATTCTTCAATAACTACGTTAATATATAATAACTTTATCACATTAACAGTATAACTAATACGGGGATCACCATTAATATAATAGAAGTAATCATCATTGCCATTTTTATCCTTTATGATCAAACGAGTGTTAAATTCATACAAAAGTTTTATAATTGCTGTGTTTAATACCGATTCAACACTCGCTTGATCGTGACACACATACCCTAAAACGTACGCTGCTTGACTCGAATGTTGACATTGATCAAGTTCATGAGGGTAGTATTTATGTAAACGTCCTAGTTTACACTCCGTAGTCAAGATGTAACGTCCGCAATCCCTGGTATCGATCGAGACTACATCTCTCCAAAAATCATATCGGTTACGAGATACTTTAACAATGTTGTTGGTCCACAAGTTTTTTAACATTTCACTGTGTACAAGTTGAGCAATAGCATACTTCGATATTCGATTGTTTCCTTCAAACTTTTTACGATTGTCCTCAATTTCGATCAGGCATAACGTACCTAACCGAGGTATCGCGTTCGCAGCTTGTGATTTAATACAAAAAGCTTCGCCACACGCGTAACTCGAAAATCGATAATTTATATTGTTACTTGAACCAAAAACCATGTGATGCATGCATTCTCCAACCCCGGAATCCATTTTTTGAATTTTTATTTCACTAAAAGGTAAATGATGGTTCACTATCTTGCAAATCCTTACCAATCCCAATCTTCACCTTCAAGTTCTAGGAAAGATGGATTGGCATTTTGAAAATCTTCGTAAGATTTGTTAGTGGCATTCTTTGAAAAAATCACTTCAGACACGTTATCAATGGATACATTGTCACGAAAGTGACCGGTTTTACAAAAAGAGTATCGAACCTTAAAAAATGTATCCCTAAATCTAGACAGTGTATTTGATAAGGATGATTTAGAGTAATTGCCGAACCGTAAAGAATCGATTACAACACTAATATATAACAGCTTCAAGAAATTTGAGCTGAAGCTGTTAGATGTTGCGTAATTCTTGCGAAATGGGTTTTTATACGTCAGCGTAGAGTTGCATTCGTAAATGATTTTAACAATCGCCGTGTTAATTACTGCTTGAACAGCCTCACTGTCGTGACAAACGTATCCCAGAACGTAGGCCGCCTCTTTTCGATGTTGACAACGCCAGTTTTGTTTGTTATAGTACTTATGAATCCGACCTAGTTTACACTCCGTTGTAGGGATGTAAATACCACAATCAACCGTATCGATTTGACATAATGAGTCAACTGTACAGAAAGTGACCCAAGATAGTTCTACAACATAACTCTCCCGCTTGTTTTTCAAAATTTCTTCGCAAACGAGTTTTCTAATCACTGTGTGAGTTATTTTATACTTTCGCGCAAATTTCTGACGATTGTCTTCAATTTCGATTAGACATAACGTCCCTAACCGAGGTACGTTATTTTTACAATCATGTTCAATAATATTTTTTTCATTAAAATTGTACGAATAAATTTCTCTCATTTTTTGGGGAAGCTACACAAATAATAGTTTGGTTCCTCTTCACTGTCCCAGTATGAACACTCTTTTTCTTGGCGTTGAGCTTTGTAACAAAACTGGTTACAATTGATACAAAAAAAACTATTGTCCAGAATCGCGTAAGCGTTTTCAATATTGGTGATTAAAACTTTACCGTATTGTTTATAAATGGCTTTTTTAAATTTTTCACAATTATTGTTAACGCAGTAATGAATTTCACCACCAATAGATGAGAAACTAGCAATATCGTCTTTTTCACAAAAAAGACAGTTTAGATCCTGACCACTCTGTAACTCAGTTTGGCCTGTGGTATTTAATTCCGAAAATTGTTTTTCATTCAAGTCTGTGAAAAGTAATAATATCTTATAAGAAACACGCACGTTGTGAGGGCCTCTTTTAAAATTATACATTTATAATATGCACCCTTCTTAAAACGACTGATAAATATTTTTCGATAGGGACGCTCATTAATATGGACCCTTCTTTAAAATCGTTAATATATAAAAAACCAACAGTTAAATATTTTTTCAAAGAAAACCAGGGATGACCTCGACGCTCATTACAAATTCCTAACTAGACTTCTTAAGCTAACAACCTTGAAAATTTCTTATATAAACTGAACGGATTTCAAAGTTTCACATCATAACGCAAAAAACTTTAAGTTTGAAAATATCTTCAAAGTCTAGATTACTACTAGAAAAATGTGTCCAGCAAAATCTTTTGACTCAAACGCTGTTCAACCGGTTGAGGAATTGTAAGTTATTTTAGCTAGCAAGTTAAAATTATTTTTTAATACCGGATCTATTTTATATAGCGCTTTACCCCAACTCTGGGATATCGATGATGAACTGGATGTAGAACCAATCATCATCCTCGAAGACGAGGATGATATCCCAGATGGCATGGAGGAGCAAATAAACGAATTAATCGCGAATTTTGATATGTTCGCCGAAGCGGACGACCCGGATGTGGTCTCTACCGAATCATCCTCGGATGAAGAAACGTAAGGTTTTAAATAAGTTTGAGGAATTGTAAGATACCTAACAAGAAATTTTTAAAACAGCGAAAGCGAAGAACTTTACAACGCAATGATTCAAGAATACCCATGCATGCAAATTGATTTAAAGTAAAGCATAAAAAATGATTATCTAAAAATTAATAAACTAATACATGTTTTTTACAGTCTTAAATATCCCTATCCAACATTGTGTTCTTGTTGTTTTTCCACCGAATTTAATTCTCATGTCATTTTTCGTACTACTGAATCCCGCTATATTTTATACTTTTGCGCTAATTCTAACTGCCCTCTTTTCCAAACTATCATCTGCCTTACCTGGGATCAGTCTAATTTCTATCCAATTAACATTTTCCTAGATACGTTTTTCCTTTCTAAATATAAAGCATACCGGCTTCCCGAATACGAAAAAGATCTACAAATTGACTTAAAGTAAGTTGGAAATGAGTCTTATTGTATATAAAAAACAAATTTTAACCTATTTTTATAGTTCTACCTACGATATTCCTACTCGCTGCCCTAATTGTTACTGCCGTTCTCCAAACCACTACACTATCAGGGAAACTGTCTGCGTTCCGGAACGACGTACAACTGTCTACAAGCTCTACTTCTGTCCTATTCGAGACTGTCCTTTATATCAACATCTCATCTGCTTCTCCTATCATCAAAAATATTATCCTGTTCATATTTTAAATAATTCTCATTTCTGTTTTCTTATTGATCGTAGACGCTTACCTAAATTATTATCTCAAATTAATTCTCAATAAAAATATATATATTATAACGAAACTTGTCTCTTATCTTTTTATATTAAGCTTAAACACTCTATAAGAATCCCCTCTCTTAAACAACCGTAGTGCCTTAAAAAGTAGTTAAACTTGAGACAACGCCCAATAATAATTCTTTTGAAATAGTAGATATCTCGGGGGAAAACTTTATCATTTTCTTTTAACGCTTCATCCGAGAAAGTCTTTTAAAAACATGGGTCTCCCAGAAGATAATCCTCAGCCGCAGTTACAGGAGATGGACTCTCTGTAAGCTAAAAGTTTACTAGTTGTTTTTAAGCTTCTAGTTTCTTAAGAGTGTTTTTTATAGAACCCAAGTACCGTTAGAAATTACCGCAGCTTTAGCGAGAGAAAGGGCATCTGCAGGGTAAGTGATATTTTTACCATTAAAAACTATAGTTAAGTAAAAGTAGCTATGTATTTTAGAATCTTCGAAACTCATTCATACGCATTCGTACCGTGTTGCGTTTGTAAAGGAAGAGAGGTTTCTGAAATCGATAGAAATATTACAAAGGCTTTCTATTGTAGAACTCTATCCTGTCCCCGATATAATAAGATAGTGGGTATTTGCATCCCCGTTTTATGTTTAATATTCATTACCCCTGTCGTGGCCATCCCGATGATTTTAATACGGCATTTATGGAAATGTTTGATTATCCTTTAAATGTTTAACTCTTTTTCTAAAAAAAAATATTAACTTTTTCCAAATATATACCATTTATTATTGTTGTATTTTAATTTTACATGTTATTAAAAGATTTTTTAAAATTCAATTAAACAGTACGAAACCATTTGTTGAATGCTTAAAACACATTGAATATTTTGAGGATTACGTAAATTATTTTCGAAAGATTTTAACAGATCGGTTAAATTTAACGTGCTGCAAAATGCGTGTAAGGTAGTTTTATACTCGCGTTTAACATCCAATAGTTTTTTTTCAAAATCACCCAAAAGAATTCGAAAGGTGAGTAGCATATTTTTAATGAAAATTCTTTGATTAATAATAAAGTTAATATGGGTTGAAATAAACCCGTTCATGGGGTCTTGCATAATAAGCGTAAATACTTCGGGTTTAATTGTCACTGGAACGCTTTCGTCATACGTAAAGACAAGACCCAAATTCGTAATAGATATATAGATGTTTTGACAACGACAAAATTTAATTGACGATTTCTGCATACAGGCCGCGAATTCAGATTTACGTTTGTTCAAGATGTACCATATTTTATACGGTATTAAAATAAAGTTTCCACTTTCAACAATAACTGTTGGTTCTACGTCTCTTCCCCGCGGACAAACAGTTACCGTTACACCGCTTTTTGTTAAGTGTAAGTTCAAATCGCGAAACATAGCCATATTTTTATAAAAATAGTATTACTCACAACACATCACGGGTATTTTTATTCAGGAACGAGCAGTGCAGTTTCAAACATTTACTTTCGATTGACTTTCCTAACAAAAACTCGGGGTCTTTTTATAGTAAAATATCTCCACTTAAAAATTCCATAATATTACCCTTAAGCGATAGAAATTCTTATACCTGATAATTACGAGAAAATAAAAACCTTGGGAGAATTCACGCGTGATTTTTGAAAGTATAATTAGCTACGAGAGATTTTTTTTTTTGACCCTTCGACCTTTTTCCAAAAATATCATCCATTTTAAGATCGGAGCACCTTTCCCCCGAAAAATCCCTGTTTAAATTCCCACACTTTTTCGTTTTTTATAAAACCATTAAATACCAATTAAAGCTTTCCATCTGTGTAGGACGTGTATTGGAAAGCGTCTTTAGCCTTCTACATAAACTCCACCCAAATCGAAGCAAAAAATACTTCTCGGTAATTACACCCAGGTGCATCGTATAAAAAAGCAATTATTTTTTTGATACAATGTAATTTAAAAAATATATTTGATAACCTAGGGGAATTCAGGTGTTCCAATCGTATATCTAATATCATTAAAAAGTATACCCGCAGCCAGATAAAAAAAGCAATTATTTTTGATACATTGTAATACAAAAAATATATTTTACAACCTAAAAGTATCATTAAGTATAATTAACGACTAGAATTCTCGGTAAATTACTTTTAAAAAATATATTTGATAACCTAGGGGTATCCAGGTGTTTGAAATCGTATACCCATCATTAAAAAGTATACCCGCAGCCAGCAATTATTTTTGTTACATTGTATATACCTAGGGTATCATTAAGTATCATTAACGACGAGAATTCAAAATATATTTTATAATCAAGAGGTATCATTAAGTATCATTAACGACGAGAATTCAAAATATATTTTATAACCAAGAGGTATCATTAAGTATCATTAACGACGAGAATTCAAAATATATTTTTATAACCAAGAGGTATCGTATAAGTATCCATGAGAATTCTAACTTTTAAAAAATTTTATAGAGGCTATAATTATCTACGAGAATTCCTATCGTAATTATTACTGGGAAAAAAATATTTTTAACCGTATAATTAAGCGTTCCCCACGCGCTAGCGCGCGGGGACGCCGTGTGTCACCCCCCTCCCCCGGGGGCGGCAGGGGACGGTGTATATAAACTCTCGGGATTTTCGGATATTTCATTCGTTCTTCACTCGACGTTCGTTATGGCATCTTCATCTTCACTCGGTAAGCGAAAACTTAATATATCAGATGATGAGGAGGAAATAGATATTTTTGAGCAAATTAAAAACGTTAAAGAGGAAACTACTATCGAAAAAGCCGGCATTGTCCCTCGATACGATATTAAACGAGGTTTAGCTAGTTACGTGACTTCATTACCAGCGTCGCGTGACGATTTTTATTTCGATATTCAAATATACAAGTACGAGGATATAAAAGATAGAGATAATAAAGATATTTGGCAATGCGATGGAAGAAGATTAAGATTTGTCGCGTCTAAAGATAGCGTCGAATGTAAACAAATTCGATCTATCGTGAACAAGATCGCCAAGCATATGATCGATAATCCCGACAAGATCACGAAAAATTATTCGTTTTTTAACAAAAACGAATAATTAATCAATATGGAATCCCAATATCTATTACTCGTATATCTATTAACGTATCTATATATACTATATACCCAATATATCAATTACTACTACTATTTAACATAAAAAAGAAGACAATTATTACGTGGTGGATGGGATGGATATGAGACTGGAAGTTAATAGATTATCAACGTTCAAGATATGGTCTGTCGAAGGTATTAGCGTGGATGACATGGCAGCCAGCGGTTTTTATTGCATTAGTCCTAAAACCGTTCGTTGTTTTTCTTGCCTTACCGCCTTGACTGGATGGAGAGCCGACAATTATCCAATGGCTGTTCATGGCTACGAACAACCGTTATGCAGATTTGTTTTTCGGTCAGGAATGAGGTGTGGAAACGTTCCCATCGCTGGTCGTAATTTTTTCGAGGAAATTGAAAGGGACTACTCGGGACCGGAAAATCATCCCACCAGAAAACAACTAGCACCTTGCCCACACATGTTACAAGCCAGATTCGAAATCGATTTAAAAGAAAAAGAAGAAAAACGAAAAAAAAAATATATAAAACTCTAAACAATTTGATAAACTTACTCATTTTAAGATGAGTAGTTCGAGCGATTCCGAAAATGAAGAACCGCTAAATTTAAGTGTTAAAGCTAATCCTAAACAATTTTATACTTGCGAAAAAATATTAGATAAAAAATCTCGAAAATACAAATGTAATCAAGTAGAATGTAAAATTAAATTTAAAAATTTAGAACGTATTAATTTAACCGAAGTAAACGAAACGTTTGTTAGTATAATTAATTCCATACTCTTTGAATTATTACGCAACCAGCAAGGATATAATAGAGTTAGATTTTGTATTCGTTCGGATGAGTTGGATAGTCCGATAAATTTAAGGTTTATGAATATTAATGAATTAACGGCTGAAAGAGTAATAGGAGCTATAAGTCAAGTTGCGCAATCAAATCGAAATTTCCATTTACAAAGCTCTTTAGTTTTTGACGTTATTTTTTTACATTGCGACGTACCCGTTGGACGTCGATCAAAATCATTAAAAAATAGAAATATAGTAATTTTGGATACGTTTATAAAAACGAGTCCAAATTATATTTACATTGACAATACCGATAACTTATGTTTTGGAAGAGCTTTGGTGATAGGAATTTATTTGGCTGATAAGAGATTCGAAAAGAATACGAATGAAAAGTATCAAACAACGAACGAGTCAATTAATTATTTTAGAAAGATAAAAAAATGTAATCACCCCCTCCAAAAAGAAAAAGCGGAGCAATTATATAAAAACGCTAATATTTCTCCGGATACCGTTAATTTATTAGATATTCAAAATTTTCAAACTTACTTAAACGAATATCAAATTATTATATTCAGAGCTGATAATTTAGAAAAATATTTTATCGGACCTTTCAAGGAAAAACAAATTTTTCTATTGTTAGTTAATGATCACGTGCATGTAGTTAAGGAATTGCATACAATGTTTGGCGGTATATCTTATTGTTCTAAATGTTTAAAAGTATTTCACGGAACTAATCAAAAGAATAATCACTTTTGCGAAACTCGAGTTAAATGTAGTAGATGTAGAACTTTAAATGTATTCCACGAATATAAACTAATTAAACCTGTTAAATGTCGAAAATGCCATCGTTATTTTAAAGGAGAAGAATGTTTGAATTTTCATATATCTAACGGAACGTGCGATAACTTTAAAAGGTGTTTAAAATGTGGACTAGAACTGAAAGAAAAACACTCTTGCTCGAAACCATGTAAAAACTGTTTACGCGTACACGAGAGGAACCGTTGTTACGTTATGCCTCTTTCGAGAACGTACGAAAAAACCAGATATTGTTATTTCGATACCGAATCAATCGTTAAAAATAACGAACACGTCCCTGTCTTACTCGTAAGCGCTATGCAAGAAAATGAAGGGAGCAATTACGAGTACGAGATATTTCGGGGGTTCGACTGCGTCGATAAATTTCTAAATTATTTATTCCGGACGAAAGAAATGGTTTTCCAACACGCGACAAAACGGCTTAAAGCAACTAAACCGGTTTTTGAAAATATTACGTTGTTAGCCCATAACAGTAAAGGGTTCGATTCGTTCTTTATTCTTCGTGGGTTATTAAAATTGAACATCATACCGGATATTGTTTTTGACGGAAGCAAAATGTTGGCCATTTTTTTGAAAAATCAAAAAATGAAATTTATCGACTCTCTCAATTTCGTCTCGCAACCATTAAGATCGTTCCCCGCGACGTTTTCTTTGGGCGAAAATAGAAAAGAATTTTTCCCTTACATATTCCACACCGAAGAAACTTTGGATTATGTCGGTCCACTACCGCCGAAAGAGTATTTTCAACCGGAACATATGAAAGAAAAAGATTATAAAGATTTTCTCGAATGGTACGCTACGAAATCGAGACAATCGGTCTATAATTTACGCGAAGAATTGGAATATTATACTATCATGGATGTTAAGGTTTTACAACAGGGTATGGATAAATTTAGACAATTGTTCGAGAAGGAAACTGGTTTCGATGTTTTAAATATGAACGCTTTAACCATAGCGGGGGCCTGCACGAATATTTTCCTTCATAAATACTTGGAAGAATTTACGCTCGGAGTAGTACCGTGTAACGGCTACAGGAATAACTACAATCAAAGCAAATCTGCTTTAAAATGGTTGGCGTGGGAAGAAAAAGAACGCGGAATAAAAATTCAATCGGTTCTCTCGTTGGAAGGGGAAAAGAAGATTGGACGATACCCGGTAGATGGTTATTCTTCTCAACCCGAAATAATATTTCAATTTGACGGAGATTTTATTCACGGATGTCCGAAACATACGAAAGGAGGCGAATGGAATCCGTTATTGCAAGATACGTTTAAAAATTTATACGAGAGAACTCTGGATCGAGATGATGATATCATGTGTAATGCACCGAACGCTGAATATGTTAGAATATGGAGTTGCGAGTTTGACGAAATGTTGAAAAACAGAATCGAGGTAAGAAAGTTTTGCGATTCGTTACACTTTCGAGATCCGATAGGACCAAGATCGGCATTATACGGTGGTCGTACTGAATGCTTCAGGCTGTATCATAAAACCAAACCAAACGAAAAAATTCTATATTACGATGTTTGTAGTTTGTACCCCTTTGTATGTAAAAACAGAGACTATCCTAAAAATCACCCGGAGATTATTACGAGAGATTTTTCATTCGATTTGAATCATTACTTTGGGGTAATGTCTTGTAAAATATTAGCTCCGAAAGACGCTTACATACCGGCATTACCAATTCGAACCAGAAAAAAACTATTTTTCGCTTTGTGTCGTACTTGCGTGGAAAACGATATACAAACAGCCTGCGCGCATAACGACTCCGAGCGAGCTTTCGAAGGGATTTGGCCCACCCCAGAAATATACATGGCGGTCGAAACCGGTTACGTTATATTGGAAATCTTCGAGGTTCACCATTACCCCGAAAGGTACACCTATATCAAGGATAAAGATCCTGGTTTTTTCGGCAGTTACATTAATACATTTTTGAAACTAAAAATCCAAAACTCTGGCTGGCCTCGCAACGTTACCACCGACGAGGAAAAAACGGAATATTTAAGACTGATTAAAGAACGAGAGGATATCGAGATTAGACCCGAAGATGTAACAAACAATTCAGCTCTACGCGCGTTGGCGAAATTAGCTTTAAACTCGTTATGGGGTCGACATTGCTTAAACAACGATAAACCAAAATCGGTTTTCGTCAAGGATTATCAAGATTTCATTAAAATTATAATGGATCCGACATTGGAATTAACGGATATGCGGCCAATTAACGACGATGACGTTTGTTTAATGACCTACAAATTCAAAAAAGATTTTTGCCCGACATATTACAAAGGATTGGCAGTGTTGGGGAGTTTCGTTAGTTCGTACGGTCGGATCGAATTATTTCGAACTCTGAATAAATTAAAAGAAAGGGTTTTGTACTGCGATACGGATAGTATTATATTTATTCACAAAGAAAGTGACGAATTTCTTCCACCCGTCGGACAATTTATGGGTGATTGGACCGACGAAGTTCCAAATGGGTATATATCGGAATTCGTTACTTCGGGTCCGAAATCGTACAGTTACAAAACAAATACCGGGCATTGCGTTACGAAAATGAAAGGAATTTCGTTAAACAGGAAAAACGAACAGATAATTAACTTTGATTCGATCAAATCGGCTTTAGACACTCCGGGAACTAGTTACACTTTGGAAATCCCCTTTAACGTTGTGCGTGACAAAGCTCGCGCGAAACTACTTTTAGGAAATCTGAAAAAAAGTTTCGGCGTGACTTTTAATAAGAGAATAATCGCGGACAATTTTTTAACATATCCGTTTGGATACTCGTTAAAGCAAGATGCATCGTGAAAGTCTACGTTTAAAATCATTCAATGGTCATTGGACTTCCAATTCGTCGGAGTTGGAAGTTATCCCCGCGGAACTAGCAGCGTCGGGTCTCTTTTACTTAAACGACGGCTTAAAAACCATGTGTTTCAGCTGTCATAACTTATTCGATTGGGGAGGATCGAATGAGACTAATCCTCACGAAGTGCATCAAAAACAAGCTCCATTTTGTAATTATATTCTCGGACTCGATATTACTAACGTGAGTCTGGCTGATGAAGAAGGGGAAAAGAGAAGATTAAAGGAAGAAATCGTGGAATATTTTGACGAATCCATCAAAACGTTTACGTCTAGTTTCGTCGATTTAATTCTCGAATCGTCGATAGATGCTTTCAACACGGAATTTCAACTCTAAAAGAAAAAAAGTGACTTTCGACGATATCCCCGTGGTTTTAATTATTCCGTACGAAGATCGCGTTAATTGGAGAGAAATAAACAAACTCCAATTTCAAAAACGGATTGACGATTTTAATAAACTTTTTGAGAAATGTTTGATGCTTGTAGAATAAAATTCCAAGCCCCCATGCAAATTTTACTGGCCGGTAGTACTATGGCTGGTAAAACGACGTGGATATTTAACCTTTTGAAACACGCCCATTGTTTGATCGAACCACCTCCGGACAGGATAGTGTACTGTTATAAAGAATATCAACCGAAATTTGACATTGCGAAAAAAGAAATTAAAAACATTGAATTTATGGAAGGACTCCCCCCAGATGATTCTTCATTTTGGGATGAAAGTATTAATAATTTTCTAATAATAGATGATCTGGCATTCTCTTGTTATAATAGTTCCCATATCGCTAATATATTTTGCGTCGGCTCTCATCATAAAAATTTATCGGTCGCTCTTTTAACTCAAAATCTTTTTGGTCAAGGTAAAGAGAGTCGAACCATTAGTCTTAACTCTTCGTACATAATTGTTTTTAAAAATCCGCGAGACGGGTCTCAAATAACTTACTTGAGCAGACAAATATTTCCGAATAATAAAAACCTCGTAACTAGAGCGTATGATTTTGTTACCAAGGGTACTCCCTATTCTTACTTGTGTATCGATTTAAAACAAAACATTCACGATGATTTGCGTTTAAGAACAAATATTTTTCCGCATGAAGGAAATATGATTATTGTATGCGATGACAAATAAAATTTTGTATATAAAACTATTTATCGTTTCCGTATGTCTTTTATTTCGCGTTGGAACGTTCGAGGAGTTGGAATGGTTAAGAGAAAGCGTAAATCGAGTTTGTTAAAAAAAGTATTAAAAAGAAATTTTAAACGAAAAATTCGAAAGAGAGGACGTCATCCACTACATAGACATTTACCATTTTTTCGTGGATTGGTACGTGCCAGTCAAAGTGGCGGAGGAAAATTAACCAAGGTACTGAAAAAAGCCAAGCAAAGTCAAATCAAAGCCGTTCACAACACGTTTTATAATTTGTTAAAGGGAAATATTCCTTTACCCGAAAAGGATAGAATTTATATTAAAAAACATCGAGTATATATAAGAAAAATCGCTAATAAAAGAGGTCTGGCTAAAAACAAACGGAAACTTCTTATAAAACAGGCGGGAGGATTTTTACCCGGGTTAATAGCTGCTTTGGTACCGACCTTGATATCTACCATCACTTCATTAGCGAGATGAAACGAATGGTTTTACTACCCGAATCCGCTGTTTTATCGGGAGCTGAAAAAGAAGCGACAGAGTTGGATCGTGAAATGAGTCGGATTTAAAAACAAAACACCTCTTCGGAGGATAAACTTCGACATTATTTATTAACTTTACAAAAGTATTTGACTATGAAGAGCCTGATAGAACCTCCTAACGTCAACGTTGCAAATATTCCACCAGTTTTCCAAGTTCAACAACAACAACAACCCGTTCAACCACCGCAATTTCTAACACCTAATCCGTTTTCAGTATTGCAACAGCCGCCTTCGCAACAACAATCACCTCAAGGGACCCCCCTGGCTCTCTCAAGGTCAACGCCGAGGTCACCCTCGAGGGTGCCCTCGACGATTAAGAAGTCATTCCCACGGCCTAAACTCACGTCGACTCCGAAATCGAAAAGACATCGACGATATACCAGAGGTATACCGGAGGAGGAGGGTGATGATGGTGATGATGGTGACGGTCATCCTTATCGCCCGAGACGTCTCCTTACGGGTATGAAATTGCGAAAAGTCAAAACACCGATAAAATGGTCTAAATGAATATGTACCAATTTTTTTAAAATAAAAAAATATTTTATTCATTTTTTCTCTTGATTCAATAAATGTATACACATATTTAACATAATAATCACGTCGTTGTAAGGTTTATCTTTCACGTCGTACAATTCTCGTATTATTTCATTAAAAGAAAATCCGTGACACAAACTTGTTAAAACAAAAATAACGTGTCCCCCGCATGTAAATGAACTGTTCGGCTGTATTTGACAATTATTGTAATACCAATTGGAAGCGTAGCTTGATAGATTAAAACCGTAATAACTAGGGTCTTTACCGTACGAGCAAAAGAAATAACCGTTATCGTTAGTATCGATATAGACTCCTAACCAATGCAATCCTTCGTTAGAGGATGGTTCCGAATTGACCACGAAACAATAGGGTTTCCGTTCTGGTGGGTCGGGTAAAATATCTTTCGGGAACACTCCTATGAAGTAGGGTCTCGTTCGAGGATCTGTGCTTAAAAAAAGGTTTAATTCTTCCGTATTCATTTAGCAACTTTTTGTAATTCCGGCTCGTAGAATGATCCTTTTATTATTTCGTCGTTTTCGTCTTTTATTATGTAAGCAGTTGGAGTACGTAGTAGTACTTTATGCACGACAAAAATTTCATTCGTCCAATATCCAGTGTATCCTTTACCAAAGGCGCCTTTGTCGGACGTAATTCTCACCAAATCACCCTTGCGTAATTTTGGCTTGTTGCTTGTACGTTTCTTCTTGTAGTATAATCGTTTCCATATTAAATGTTCGTTATTTATATTTACGTTTTTCGGAGCTATACCGATTGTTGAATGAACAGTGGCGTTATATCCATTTACAATTTTTTGTAAATGTTTCGTGTAATTATAATTGTTATTTCTCGTCATTAATCGAAACATTCGCGTTTTCAATGTTATGTTCCATCTTTCTATCATGGCGCATTTTAAATTACCGTAACTAGCGTACCAATGGATATCCTTACTTTTAAGATAGGCTTGCACTTTTTTGTTTTTAAACTCGCTTCCTTCGTCGGAATTTAACCTCGAAGGTGTACGTTGCTTAAAGATTGTACCGAGAGCTTTTATAATTTCTTTCGCCCCCTTTGTTTTTAACGGTAAAGCCCACGCGTATCTCGACAAGACGTCAATAACGGTTAGAATATAACGATATTTGCTATTGTATTTGGATAATTGGGGTAAATCGATTAAATCGCATTGGAAAACCTCGTTCATACTAGTGACGTACGTTTGATTTCTAGGATATATTTTTCTTCTGGGTTTATGTTTCGTATACGCGGGCTGGGAAATCAACCATTGTTCGATATCTTCCTTTGATACATTTGGTAGAGCTTTTTGTAATTTTCGCACCGATCCTAAACTCGCGGGATGTTGCGGATCGTAATATATATTTTCGATTTTACGCGCTATTCGTTTACTAACCATCTTAGAAGGTATTTGGGTAATAAAGAAAAAAACCATCTGTGAATAAGCTTTTTATTTATCAAACGTAATTGTAAAAAACATCTCTTTTCAATTCCGATACATTGTCGGTAATAATAAGAAATAATTGATCCAAATTTTCGTTCTTCTCTCCAAATCGTTTTTCAAACTCATTCTTCAGGTTCGTCTTATTTAACATCGATATCGCTTGTAGGATATTCAAGTCCGTATTCGAATTTGAGGTGCAGGATACGTGGTGCTCGATTTCGCCTTGGCAATTAAGATTACCGCAGCAGTTGGTCTTTTCCAGTAAATTTTCGGTAATGTCTCGCAAAATCATTGTTCTGAATAATTCCTTGGTATTGGCTTTTATTTCCAATTGCCGGTCCAATTCCGGTTTTATTTGTTTCAATCGACTCCACGTGGTTTTATTTAAACAAAATCCTTTACACGTAGCCATCCACAGTAAATCGTAACGATGAATATTCGAATTTTCGCATACGTATTGTCGAATGTCGATATACTTTGTTCCGGTTCCAGATACGTAACCTTCAACTTGAAAATTTTCCGGTAGGGTACTGTGGAAGCGGGGTAAGACGTCTTGGAAAAACAAGTTTATATAATCCACCAGCAACCATAAGTTTTGATATACTTTGTTACTAATAGTAACCATATACTCCGTTCTCGCATTATCGGAAATGGAAATAATTAGATCATCGCCAGCTTCGGCTATCTCGATAGTTTGTTTATCGGAGAGATTGTACTGTTGTTGTTTCATGATTTTCACGCGATCATTTGACGCTAATTCGTTGGAGACGTTTAATTTTATATTTCTTTCAACACCTTTTTAATTTCCTTAAAATCCCAACAATTACCGACGATAGTTACGTGTCTTTTGTTATTTCTAACTGTTACGAGAAGATTATTATCTTTTCGAGTTGGTAAATAAACGTACTCGTCCATACTCTCACTCTAGTTTGTACAAAACGTTACGATCCCTCGTTATTAATAACTCGTTTTCAAACTCGGCGTATACTATGGCTGTTACCGCGAAAGTGAGTGGTTTGTTAAAACGTATAGTCAACCTTAAACTACCGTGTTTTTCTAAAGAACAGTGCTCGGCACTAGCCTGCTCTTCCGGAGTAAAGTCAACAGCGTATAGAGTGTTACCTCTAGGATAATCAAAAAGACTAATGTAGTTTCCTTTATTTTTCCCATACATATCTAGAGCCGTAAATAAGGAAGCGTATTCCCTACAGTATTGATCGTGAGTAAAATCCGGTGTGAAGGGTTGATCTGGATAATTTTTATTCCCTACTGTAACTGATAAAAAGTTTAAATCTAAGTGTTCGAAATAAAATGGATTTTGAGATATACGCCCATTGAAGGCTGATGTTTTAACGAATCCGATAATCATTCGATTAGGAATTCTACCTAAAAATAGGTTTTCTTTAATCGTGTCACTGTTCCCGGTTTCGATACTAAAATACTTTGCTACAGTTTGATTAATGGGATACACGCACGGTGTTTTTTCCAAAACCATAGCATGCGCTAGCATAATTTCAGAGTTTGGTTTTATTTTCCGTACAAATAAAGAAGCTGATTTAATAACGATTTTATAATTAGTAATTGGATCAGCAGCAGCAGCGCCAGGTTGATAAATTATTGGAAAAGTATCCGCTGATCTAATAAATTTAAACTTTATATCAACGTTGTTCAATAAGAACTTGTTCATCTTACATACATCAACGTGTAATCTCCCTATCATTTCAAATATTTTAGATGCTCCGGTTCTGGTTCTTCTAGATTTCATTCCGTTATTCTCGGCATGGTGTGAATCGGCATTTGTTAGTTTTGTATCTTTGTAAAACATTTCTAACGCCAATTGCGTGTCTTTAGCTTCTTTCCCATAATTTAACATTGTTTCGAAATATGCGATATATGGGGCTAAATTATTCACGACTTGAACCTGGGTATCGTTAAACATAACTTCTATTTGATCAAATAAACTCCATAAGGTTAAATTAACCGGTCCGAGTTTATCGTTTCCCGCGATTTCTACCCATTTATTATCAGTTGTGTTAAATCCTAATATTTGAGCCTTAACGTACAGTTTAATTTTTGAAGTGTCTATATAACTATCAGGTGTTCCGGGAATAAAAAATTCCAATGGACCACCATCCGTTATAGCGTTAACAGTTTGTAGTTGTATGTCGTTACTGGCCACAATATTCAAATTAGAGACGGGTTTAGCGAAAAAATCTAATTCCGACATCATTCCTTCCATTTTTTTAATACCTTTATTTGTCACTGTTTAAGCGTAAACTAATTATTACTCGTGTAAATTCTCTACTTTTATACCCCCCTTAGATATTTAGGGTTCTTCTTTAAGCTAAAAAATCAGTCTTCTTCCTTATTCTTTTCACTTTTCTCTTTCCTAGCTTACTGGCTCTTTTTCTTCTTTTACGTCTTCCACTCCCAAATTGCGCTTCCCCTATTTTATCACCCGCTTTATGTAATAAATTAGACCCCGCAATTTTAATATTCTTTTTGAAAGAGCTTTTAGGATCTGCTCCCGTTGATATGTCGCCGAACCATCTACTTCCGACACCTATCGCTTCTCGTCCAACAGCTTTTGCTGCTGGTTTGAGTATGGGGGTTATGAAGCGAACTAAACTCTTAAATATAGATCCTAACCCGTTTCCTCTTTGAAATACTGGCCCAACAAACGCCCCGCCCGATTGTTGTAAATAATAATTATAATATCTATTCCGTACAGACATTATTAGTGATTACGGATCCTTCTAAAATGTAAGGTCGTAACGGTTTTTCCGAGTTTGAATGGAATTTTCGTTCCCGAATCTGTCGTTATATCTATCTCAACTAAATTAAAATTGGGTGTACGTACTGGATAATAATTAATTGAATTGAATGTTAACACGTGAGGTTTATTATCTCGACTGTTTTCAGGTCTTGGAATTGTACGTAAAAGCCCACCCCAAGAGTCACCTATTACCTGGGGGTATATGAGACTCGTATAAATGAATAAAGTTTGTACACCTCTATTTATATCTCCGAGATGTTTACTTTCCGTATTGTTCCTCAACGGAGTGTCTACTTGACTCTTATCAAATCCTAACATGTAACCTAATCCGGGATTATCTTTTGGAAATGTAATTGAAAAATAATCCATATATTTTGCCTCATTTACGGTAATTTTATGCCATGGGGTATTCTCTTTAACAATTCCAACCCCGCATTTGATTGTTACTGTTCCTGTTTTATTATACACAAAATCGAAATATTTTCGTTTCGATTCGGGTAAAACCATTTTCATTGCTTCGAGTACGGTATCTATACTTTCATACGTACCGTGAGGTATCGTATAAGCTTTCGTTTCGATTGATGCTTTATTAACATCTTTATTTACGTCAACGGGTCTATTTCGGTCCCTTGGAACAAATTGTTTGACTTGGAATTTACCCAAATTTCTGGTATCTAATTGATCTCGTGCAGTGTCTAAAGGATTACTAGCTATATATGTTTCCCGAACAATCCATCGATCCCAATCTAATTCCGCTATTCCAAGTACTTTTCCATATTCTTTAGGAAACTTAATAGCCGTTTGTTTGTCTCCGTTAATTTTAATTTGCATAAATGTCATTCCCTCTTTCGTCATTAGTTCAAAATTTATATCATCCCCAGCTTTTGTTGTTATTGACTGTTTAAACGTTTCGAATAATTTTTGGTATATACTAGTAGGTTCGTCGTTCGGTCCCCTCACTATATTACCCAATTTACCACAACCCCCTTCCCCAATTTCGTACTCATAATCAAGATCCACCGATCTAACGACAAATTCATCAAAACAATCAGTTATGTTATCCCACTTTGAAGGCATATTTATTTCCGACAATCCAACCTCCCAATTTCCCTCCGATAAATTATACGTTGTAGGTAGTTCCGTCCTATAACTTGTTTTAGTATTTTCAGGATATAATTGCATCGAGGCATTACTAGGTAAAGTAATGTAAAAGGAATCGTAAGCGGGTGCTAACATTGCCATGTTTACTTGTCAAGTTATTTATTGCTAATGACTTATTCATCAATGTACTAATTGCTTTTATTAACTATTTTGATTGACAGGTGTGATACGGTTCCTTTGCATGGTTTAAGGTATGGATTTCTGAATTATGCAAATTTAGATCCTACTTTGCATAGTCAAAAGTGGGATTTCTGAATTATGCAAATTTGGATCATTGTTGGCTAATTTGCATGCCTAAAAGTGTGGTAACTTACTACTCCCGTTGCTATCTTCCGTTTGAACTGGTTTC
The DNA here is from genome assembly GCF_054372755.1 of Phalangium opilio. Taxonomy (NCBI): domain Eukaryota; kingdom Metazoa; phylum Arthropoda; class Arachnida; order Opiliones; family Phalangiidae; genus Phalangium; species Phalangium opilio. Next base: position 4,197,839 of record NW_028324198.1, read on the forward strand.
ACACCCTTCGGAAGAAGTACGTCGAGACTTGAACGAGCTTTTCTGGGTTGCAAAGATGATTTTAAAAACAGCAAGTCCGAAAACAACTCCCACTTCGACTCGTATATATCGTCTGTGCCTGCACCACTTTTTTTGGAGGATTCAACCTTCACCAACTCACGAGAGAAATAGGTTCTCAGACCTTCCCAACGAGATTTAACATCAGACACTACAACAAGAGCATAAAATATCCATAACGCCAACAATATACACGTTTTAACAAACAAATGTATAAATACGGAATGAAAAATACCAGAACAGCCAAATAAAGTAGAAGCCTCTTCAAAAACTTTATCTCTCAGGCCCGTTTTTTTATAGTCCACATGTTTCGGACTGTAAATAAACTCTTGCGATTGAATAACTTCTATCAAACGTCGGCTATCGGAGCTCCCCCAAGTAAACTTCTACAAATAACTAAAAGCATTATAAAATGCATGCACAACAAATAAATATCGTAGCATTACCGTTTTATTCTTCGTAGCCATCATCACACTCGTTAAGCCTAGGTCTAAACTCGAGGAATGTCGTCTGCGAGCCAAAAGCTCGTTAGTCACGTGATTCTGGCGACATAATCTGTCGCGCTGTGATTCGTTGTTAAGCTACCCGATTATTGTCAGCCCGACTTTAATCGGGTCCCTAGGCGATTAAAAACGGGTCCCCGACATGACTAAAATCAGGTCATACGGTATATTCACACCACCTGATTTGTCCGACAGACTAATCGGAGCACAATTGTCAGCTGACAAAAGTTGGGTAATGTGAATGCGCCTTGAAGGAGCGTTCACACTACCAACTTTAGTCAGCCGGCCGACTAGTCTTCCAGACTCCGCGAACCGACTTGTCAGGTCAGCCTTGAGTAAGGCCCACCGTTCACACTATCTGACTTGTCAGTCTGATATTTGTTCTTACTCATGCCCCTAATAAACTGAGCTGAACTGAAATAAAACTGAATAGTTGTCTGCTACTATTATTTTTATCGACTGTTGGGGTAGTATTTGATTGAGCTCCAAGTTGCATTGCGTATTTTAAAGCCTTTATGTAAATGGATCTCTATACCGATCATCGAAGGAAACAAGCAGCTTCGTTGCTGGGAATCAAGATACTAGCCGAAAAGAAATGTAAACTTAAAACAACGAAGCGCAAAATATGGGTGAAAGAATGGATATCAAGACGAAACGAGAAAGGAGCTTTTAATTTTTTAATTTAATTAAAGAACTTAGGCTTGAAGATTCCCTGGATTACAGGAATTATCTTTGAATGTCTCACGAGACCTTTACCTACATTTTAAACGCTGTCAAATTTAGAATTGAAAAACAAGATACATTATTTAGAGAAGCAGTACCAGCAGCAGAGAGACTCGCTGTATCACTGAGATTTCTTGCCACAGGTTTGTTACATCCCTTTGCACATTTGGGATTCTTTTGTGGAAATGGGATTAAACTGTTTGGTCTTCATTTAGGAGAAACAATGCATTCCCTTAGCTATCAATTCCGTTTGGGCCTAAGTTCTATTCACAACATAGTGTACGAGACCTGTGAAGTTATATATGATGAACTAGCGCCACTGTAAAGTTAAAGCCACGGGGTTTAAATATCTGAAATTGTTCTTAATTTTGTTTGTTTTGACAGCCACATTCTCTACCCACAATCAACAGAAGACTGGTATAAAATAGCGGAAGACTTTAAAACTAAGTGGCAACTCGATCATTGTAATGATTGTATTGGAGCTCTTGATGGCAAACATATAAATGTAACAGCACCACCAAGCTCTGGCTCTTATTATTACAATTATAAGGGCACTTTCAGCGTGATACTTCTAGCTCTTGTAGATGCTAATGCTAAAGTACAACGAAACCCATTTTGTCCAGGGATTTAATGATATTTAAAGTATTATATTCTATTTTAGGCTATGTTTGTTGACGGTGGCACTAATGGTCGATGTAATGATGATGCCACGTTCGACAACACAAAACTCCACGAAGCACTTACCAAAGATAAAGATAAATGACCAAAACCCGAAGCATTAACAGACCGTGAAAAACCTATGCCCTATGTAATTGTTGGGGATGAAGCATTTACATTAAAACCTAATGTTATGAGACCGTTTTCGAAACACGAGCTGACGTGTATGTTTAAATATTATGCTTTGGGATTCTTGTTAAACCCCGTGCATCGGTTAAATGTAGTGGCAGTGTAACTATTTCTGCTACGCTGATGCAAATTTACTAGATCAGTTGACTATGGTAACAAGTCAACAACATCAGATGAAAATTGCTTTAAATCAAATGCAAGCTAATTGATCGCCAAATAACCAAACATCCGGAGTAATTAATAAATTTGCTTTTCGGTTCCAAATTCCATGCAATGTAGATATTAAATAGAATGGGACCAGGGATGATTCTTGTGGAATCCCATATATGACACTTTTTATTTTATGGAGGTTATTTCTCCATTGCATATTAGCTGGTTGTTTTATCGTTTAAGTAGTTCCTCACCCAACATAACATATTGCCATCTATGCCGTAGGGATTAAGCTTTTTAGTATTACAGGATACGATACGCGGTCAAAGGCTTTTTATAAGTCTAGGTATATAACGTCAACTTGCCCTCTTTGGGGGACCTTTGGCTTTATTTGGTTCAAGAATGATATATGATTTGTTTACACAGATTTGACCTTCACAAACCCATGTTGTGAATCTGGTATGTTCTTCAAGAACCAAGTGTATATAATTTAGAAAATTAAAGAAATTTACGGAGATAAACCACGTGTAATTAGAGTTAAATAATAATTTATTTAAAACATCCAAATTAAAAATGAGACGTTTCGAGCCGCGGCTCGTCGTTCAGTCTGGTGAACCATAGTGAGTTTCACATTAATAAGCTATACACTAAAAAACTAAAAAACAATATATCTAAAAAAAAGGGGGGGAGTATAACATTTTATCCCTAGGAGATTATTTACATCTAGAGGGTGCCAGGTTGGCGCGGGATTTTATTTATTTTTATTTTTATATTTTAATAGGTTATTAATGTTCCAATTATTTTTTAAGGAGATTCCGGCTTCTAAATTAAAGTTGTTATGTTTAAATTTTTTTTTATAAATATGCTTTCAGTAATTTTACGTTTAAAATAATCCTTTTCTTTAGCCAAATAGAGATATTATCCCAATTAATCTGGTGTGAAGTATTAAATTTTAGATGAACAAATATGGCGTTTGTTTCTTTTTTGTTTTTGACATCTCTTTTATGTTCCTTGACTCTATCAAGTAGTTTTCTTTCTGTCTCCCCGATGTAAACCTTATTACAGGTTTAATAATAATAGTTATGTTTGACCTTTTTAAAGTGTATATAAATTTGTACATGATTTATTCAAAAATCATACCAATGGAACAGAGAATTGATATAGGGCTGTAACAATATTGGATAAAAATAAATTAAGGAAGCGCGTGAAGTTTTTAATATAGGCTGTATTAGTGAGTACACGTGAGAGTGGTTTTAGATTTCTGGCCGTTATGCGCGAGGTTAGGAGTAGTTATTGAGTGTATTTTTTAACTTCGAGTACGGTCGCATGGTTTTGGTATGTTTTAAAAGGAAAAGCTTAAAGAATAGTGCTAAGCTTAGGAAGAATTGTACAAAGTAGAAATATTGAAAATCGCTAAATGTTAACAGTGCTGGTTTTCTTACGCTCACGTTACATTTGGTGGCAGCGGTGGGATTCAAACCCAAGCCTCCGAAGAGACTGGCACTTTAGTTTTCCAAAATAAATAACAATGTTTTTTTATTTCTATTTTCCAAATCATATTGGTCTCGGTCTTTGATTGAATTTATTTTTTAAAAGACATTCTTTATTGTTCCATTAGTATTAATGCAGAGAGATAAAGAGAAGTACAAGTTTTTAAATTTGAAATTTTCCAACTTATTAATACCAAAAGAGTTTTAATGTAAGTAAATAAGAGAGTGTGAAAAAGTGCTTAGAATGGCTTCTATACTAGGCCAAATCAAATATATGCATCATTTTTTACCCTTTCAAAGATTTTTAACTAGTTAACGGAAACGCTAAAGTAAAAAGAAAAAAGGTCAAGAATTTATAGATACTCTTACAAGAATGGATAGATTTGTTGCGCTTTGTTGTACCGAGGTGTGGGTGTGGCTTTGAATTTGAACGTTTAGATGAGGTGTTACCCAGTATTGTAGGCGTGGCTTTGAAACGAGAGTAGGCTGCATTATATCAGAAGCGAAAACTAACATTGAACAAATAGTAGCATATGAAAGTCGAATGCTTCGAAGAAGTGAAAAAAAATACTCAACTGTTGAACGCGAAATAATAGTTGTCATGTACGCTATGGAAAAATTTCGACCGTACTTGTTCGGAAGACATTTCATAAACGCTGGGAAACGTAAACCATTGGTTTTGCTTAAGAATGTGAAAGAACCGAGAGGGAAACTTGCCCGTTGGATTATCAAATTGGTGGAGTTCGATTACGAGATTCAGTATCGGACCGGGAATAATCACACCAATGTTGACGCATTGTCCAGGACAATGCTAATTTTACCTACCGAGAACAACCTAATTCAGACCTTGAACACCACACCTTTTCAAACGTATATGAGAAAACTCTTTGTAAAGTGGAAACCACTTACTCCTACGTAGAAAAGCCTGAGCTTTAGCAGAAAGAATCCACACATCAGACAAGTAAAAATTTGGCTTGGAAATAAGAAGACTATTGCTTTAGAAGAATCGAGAAATTCAGTACCGGATGTGAAACCTCTTTGGAAATTTAGAGCCGAGTTTTATATCAATAATGGACTGTTATTTAGGAACATAGTTAAATCGCTTTCCCAACTTGTAAAACCGCAATGTATAAATCCAATTATTCTTAGCACGTTCCACAATGATCCAACTTCTGACCACAGATGTAACCGGGGATATGTTATTTCTTTTATCCTATATTTTTCCAAGAATTATGCTTTATTGTCAAACTATTTAAAAGAACCAATTTTGAGTTAAATTCTAAAATTCAGTCTTGAATTGATTTTTAACCTAAACCGTACCGACGATACCTAAGTGCTCTGCCCAATTACTTCCCATAAACTTTACACTTGGTCCCATATTCTAAATTGCTTTCTCATGGCCTTTCTTCAAAAGAGCCGAATGTCCACACTCGTTTTCGCATCCTTTTGTATCGCCTATCGGTTTCTCTCTTCAACTGTATACTACAATGTTTTAGTGTGCCACTTAAGGAAGGGCATTCTGGTATACGGAGCGCAAGCTGCAAAGAAGTGGAGTCTTTGGGTTCCCTGTTTATTTAAATAAATAAAAGACTAAATATTAAACTAAGAAAGTGTCAGTTTCTTGACTAAGAACCTTAGTTTTAATTCCACGGCTACAACTCTAATAAGAAAACCTAGTCCTGTAGTCAAAATTTTCTCGATAAAGAGTTTAAAAATATGAAATATTTAAAAAACTTGTCAATTTACTAGTTTCTATAGCTATCGATGTTTATCTCTCGATCCTATTAGTAGTTCATGAGAGCGTGTTTCCAATAATCGCATCCATATCTTAAGGCAAGTTTGCTAATCATGTTGGGAAACACGCAGCTCGATTGGAAAGTAAAAAACTGAAAAATTAATTTGTCGGCTCATTGAATTATTTACAGCATCCTTTTATCGATTCTTCTAATAACAAAACCTGGTTAAAGAGTGAAACATCCAGGAAACACCTCCTAATGGTTTTGAAACTAAAACTAGATTGACATTTTATGGATATTTTTAAATAACCACCTACGACCAATCAAATAAAGCTCTTCCTGTTAAAAAAATTCTATTGCAAGCTCTACATCTCGCGCCACAATTGTCGCATCGCGCAACTTTTATGAAATATCGCGCTAAATTTCATTCGGCATGAAGCGTGCAACGAGAATTTTGTTGACAAGAAGGCAGGACGTTTCACTATGCAGATTCGTCTTATGATCAATAAATTAAAGGATAAAAAATCGCTTGATTATTCTCTTCACCCTCCCTTTAAGGTCACTAAACTAACTCTTGAAAAGACTTTTCTCGATTATTTGAACTTATTTCATTCTCACTACTCATACAAAAATTAAATGAAACATTGGAGGCTCTTAATAAATGACTTATTTATTTTTTTCCAAAAATAAACTGTTGCTGAATATTTTTTTAATGTTTTTTCTTTAGTTTTTTTTTCTCTGACTTTCCTTCTTGTTTATTTTCAGCCTTGTTATTTTCCTCCAAAATTTCTTCTTGTTTATTTTTAAAGTTCCTTTTGCCTTCACATTCTATTTTTTCTATTTTATCTCCGGCATCACGCCGATCAGAGACAATTATCACATTATTGTCCAACTTTGGCTTTAACTTTTCACTTTTAACATCGCTATTTCTATTATCATTACCTTTGATCGATTTCGGTGACCAAAAGTCACCTGACAGATTTGTTAACTCAATCTCATCTTCAAAAAAAAAGGTCCTGTGAAGAAATATAAAAACATTCATGAAGTCCTTTTGTTGGTGAGGAAAGAGATTTCTAAGATAAACAGATATTACTCAGTTTGGAATCAACATTAGATTTGTTTTCCTCATACCCGACAAATTCCTAATAGTATGCGAACGTTAAAGTCACTTACCTCGACTTACCACTTTTTATTACTCTCTCATCGTAAATTGCGTCTATTATTTGAATTTTCTATTATTATAAGCTAGATTTAGCATCTCGAGCCCAGCAGCGGCATCTTACAAAAACGTGGAAGTAAAAGGGGAATAAATAGAACAATCTCGTTTGCTTGGATGAAATCCCATTCGTTGTGGTTCTCGCCACCAAGAAAGTCGAAGAGATTGACGTCGGCAAGTCTGTTAAAATCGAATGAGATCTCGCTCCAGAAATTATTACAGACTAGAGTTTTTCGAGATCGAGAAATATGTCGATCGACAACTCTGTATTGAATAGTCTCCTTGGTGATTTTAACATTCCCCAAAGTTATCGTTATTTGTTTCGTGTCTATTCTAGTCGAAGATTACGGTTTGGTTCTTTTCAATTCTTACCAAACCCTGGAATTGGGCATATAAAATAAAGACCCGTTTTTAAGCAAACAAGAAAGGATGCGGTTGCTAGTGTATGAAGCCGAAACTTAATCGTCGTGACTGGAAAAAGTTTGTGACGTTTGCGTAGTCAAGGTAGTTCATGTTTATAAGGGCGCTGAGACTCGCGAGGGCGATTGACATAATTAAGCAAAGAAAGTTTTAACCGTCCACTTCAAGCACCTCCTTCCCGGGGAAAACCGCGTCGTCTGCTTTGTTCATTTTTCATTTTTCATTTTTACATTTATTTTTGTATAATGTTAAATTGTCCCGAAGTGGCCACTGCTGTCAAAACAAAAAACGTTTTCGCGGGAATAAAAGCTTCCGCCTCCGTCTGTAACGGGGTCAGCAGTCAATTTGTACACGCGCTCCTGTCTGGACGAGTTTTGTTTATTCTCAATAAGTCAGTAATTATTTCTAACTAAACTGCGTGTAGTTCAACTGCATTTTCTTCTCAACAATGGACTACCTGGTAATTATATCTTAGTCATGGACAATAAGTCCTTTAAACGGGTAACGTGGGCACTTCTTAGTTTTTCTAGTTTTAATTTAAATTCTTTGTGAGCCGTGAAATTAGGCCCCCTTTCCTACATTTAAATTTTACGGTTACATAAAGTGGCGAGCTTGCCAGGACTCGTTAAGACTAACATTACCAGTTGTACTTACACGCGTACTTGTGACAATTACTTGTGCCACTGCTTGAATTAATTAACTGTCGCGTCATGAATCCCGCCGACCGCAAACTTTGATCGCGGCGCTCAACGCGCTGTTACCGGGATCCCATACTCCCCCGAGGAGGAACACTCCTCCTCCAAGCCTTGGTACTAGTCTTACGCATGGACAAGGACAAGCGGCAGGAGGAATCCCACCTCCGCCACCGCCACCGCAAGGTGCAGCGTCCAATGTTTTGATTCGAACTATTCAAACACTTGCGACAACGTTAGAGAACACAGGAACTAGACCAGCCGCCAAAAATAGGCCAAAACTACGCCCTCACTTAATATTTAGCGGTGTTGAAGGTGAAAGCGCGCCGGAATTCCTTCGGACTTTGACGGAGTTTGCTGAATATCACGGCATGACTGGAAATGACATTATCGCGCTTCTCCCCCAAAAATTAAGGGGCCGTGCATTAACCTGGTTTAGAGACATGAATAGGCCTAATCAAGCACAAACGTGGCGTACATGCAATGGAGCGTTTAGAGACTATTTCTTTTCTTTGAGAGCGGAGGAATCCCTCCGCCTAGAAATAGCGCAGTTTAAACAACCTGCCGATGTATCTTTTGACGCGTATATCGCCAGTATTACCGCGCTGAATCAAAACCTACGCGTTCCGTACACTGACTCTGAACTAGTTGGTATTTGCAAGAAAAATATCCTCCCCGAAATACGCATCCATGTCTTTAACGACAACATAAGGACAATGCGCAGCTTCATAGAAAAGGGCCGCGTGACAGAAGAAATTTTACGAGCGACCCTTTCTAGCTCATTGTATCCTACCGAAAGGGCAAAGTCTACCTCGCGTGAATCTAGTGGGAGAAGAAATTCTCCCACAACTGCGGTTTTGACTAAACCGCCGGGGGGAGGTGCGACATCAAAGGTTGCGACATCAATTGCGTTTGTCGGGGCCGCTGGCCGATCCCGTGTGCCTTGACGGCGTTTCCACAGGTTCAATTTGGAATTTGATGAGCCCCAGCCAGGCGCTGCGCCTGTTTAAGGCCTCTGACATGCAACTATTGTGAAAAAGTCTTCAGGCTGACGAGATAAATATGAACGAACTGTTAGAGATTTGTCTTAAATCTAATCTTTAACAACACGAGAATGTATAAAACGTAATATTAAATTATATACCCTAATCAACATGTTGAGAATTACAGCTTTGAATAATTTTTCTTTTTTTCAGAATTTAGGGTATTAATTTTTGTGTGGCCATTTTTAAAGATGGCGTCGATAATATCGACTTGAAGATGGCTATTTTTTGGTGTTAATGAATATCATCTACTCAATATAGGAATTTCGAAAAGACTTATATGTTTGAAATATATTTAGTATTTCCAGAAGTCCATTAAATTAGCCTAGGAAGTAACCAAAAGCGGGGTTTGGTACTCCCCTCTCTTGTGTAGCAATACTGAAGAAGGGCGACACATTCGCCACCTCGCGATAATTTTTCTCAGATCTCCGGTTTAGGTGCGACTCTTACGCCAAAATTTGCCCTATCGAGAGAGAAAAAACTATTGGCCGAAAACGCCCCCTTCCACTGTAAAACCGAGCGCGCTTAAAAATAGGAGAAGGGATGGGGGTGTGAATTTTGGAACAGTCAAGGTCATTCAGTTTTTTATGACTCTTCATAAACCTATTGAAAAAAACTATTTAAAGGGAGGGTGAAGTAGAAAATCAAGTGGTTTTTTATCGATTCCCCTACTATTTACAAGACCAGTCTGCATAGTCAAACATTCAGGCAAAGTCTGATAACACTTTAGGTAATATTCGATTGGGGTACATTAAGGTCTTTCCACGCCTTGCTAGAATGGTCTTTTCGTCTACCCAACATCCACAGACAAACCACAAACATACACACTCGCAGATCGTAACCCAGCCTTCACACATAGTGCCCTTTCCGCCTAAAAATGAATCTTTCACTCTAGCTACCTTGACCGCATTCCCTATCCCCTCCCCGCGCTAACCCCAGAAACCGTAGTAAAGAGAAAATATTTTAATTTGAAACACTTTCAACAAATAGGCTTCGCCACAGCTTTCCATCAAATTAAACCTTTGAGAGTTTCCGCGATATAACAGAGCGAATTCTTTGACGATATCAATGTTGTTTCTTTCCCAATACTCCCAAGAGCCGGAAGAGGACCGTTTCTTAACATGGGTCCCGAATAATTATTTTTCGTCCGTCTGAAGTCAGTTAAACTGCTGCAAACGCAAACAAAAGCCCCGATGTACTTTTTTATCGAAATTCTTTGTGTTATAGCCCTAGCTAGATGGCACCATACAACGTAGAGTTGAGTAGAGAACATTATTACACTTGCAGAGCCACTAGGCTACGAGTAACTATGTCGGGAACATTGTTTAACCCATTCGTGTAACTATATCATTTTTTGTATTAAAGCATTTGAAGTTAAGATGTACGACGAATATAGTTATTTATAAGAGACATAACACTTTGCTTAATCGGTATCTAGCCACACTTGTTCCTGGCGTACTCTGGCCACAAACACACACACAAATCATCAGCACAAAGTAAGGTCTGGTTTCATAAACACACCTAGCAAAAATAGTAATTTACCGGGTAAATTACCGAAAAGTTACCTGTAACTGAATATTAAAATTTTGGTATAACAAAAATTACTGTAATTTTTTGTATTTTATATCATGACAGGCTAATTGCCGCTGTAATTTTCCGGTAAATTATCATTGTAAAGTTACGGTAATTTACGCGGCATTTGGCAAATTACCGGTAATTTACGGACAGTAAATCACTGACTTCCATCTCTACTTACGCCCATGGAAATAGTTTTTAAATCGTCGAACGCTCCGACTGGAGCAGCGTTGAACGTCAGATTTTTGGCAGACAGTAATCTCTGATATACGTACATGAATGGCTCTGTCGATGTTGTTAAACTAAAAATTCTTATCGCAGCTTCGTATTTCATTGGAATTGCTATGAGGTCTGATTCCTGGAAATGCGTATGTTAAAAACAGTTTGTAGTTGGCCCTTAATGGGAGCATGAAGGGTTGAAACAAGTTGAACTCCTTCGCTTTGAAATTATACAGTGAAATTCGAAAAGCTCAACGAAAGCTAATGCGTTGCTTTTTAAACGATTTTCATGTTGTCTGAAATGTATTCCCGAACATTTTTATTCTGAATTTCATAGCAAGGCTCGACCAGCCATTTGAAATAGGCTTTGTCAAGAAAACCAGGAGCTCATATCGATTTTCACTGGATACACTGTGACATTTTTCCTACTGCTTTCTATAAGTTCATTTTGTTAAGTTAAATTGTAAAGTTTATTAATAATTAAATTATCCCCCAGCGGCTCTGTCGTCTCGCTCGCCTTGTTCCAGTTTCTTGACCTGTTCCTAGGTTGGACTCTAGAGCTCTTCTGGTTTTCTCTCGTCCCTCCTCGTCTCCTTCTAAACGTTTTCGGGTTGGGGTCACGTGGACCCCACGAAGATATTTCAAGTCGCCTATGACGTGTGGGGTAAACCAGCCAGGGAAAAGGGGTAAACTACAGCCAGGCTTATTTTAGTGCTACAGCAGCAAGAGTGCTCTCAGGTTGAGAAGATTTCACCTCCCTCGACGAGTTATGACGTAGAACCTTTCGGCAGTGGAGCACGATCTAACACGCTTCTACGTCGCACTCGAGCACCATCGCTCCGTTTGATTTTTTTCAGAAAAAGAAAGAGCAATTTTCTGGCAGTTTTTGGGGTCAGGGGAAATCGCGACTCTGGGTGAGTTTTGCTCTTGTAGGGCTATGCGAGCCTTGATTTTTTGGGTTCGAACCGAGTCTTGCTTTTTTCGGCTGTCGAGCTTCGAGCCTTTAGCTGCATGTTCAAAATCTCGTTTCGAGCATTTATCGAGCCTTCAATTTCTATGGCGAGCCTTAACTAACGACTTTCATTTGTTGCTCTTAATTTGCAATGCTATACCTTTATACTTCAATTACTGTCCTTTGTACAGAAAAAATATTTTTAATTCGTAAATGTTATAGATGTAATGATTACTCTATGATTAAGATTACTATCTATGATTTAATTAGTCTATTTACGTTATCTTATCTATCGGAGTTTTTGATCATGTGATGTAGCGCCACCTGTAACCATATTTAAGCGAGCTCTTTATTGTTATCAGACGCTTCTCTTCGGGCTATGTAACGAACCATACTAATGTAGCTTAATTGACGTGCTACACGAGTAGAATAAATATTTTTATGTTAAATTAACTAATGCTGAGCAATTATTAGTAACGAACATATAGTAAATAAAACAGATAGTTTTTTATATGACTATAATTATCACTAATCGAAAGTGCTTACGTGCACCGACATTATCAATACAAACCAAGCGTACTTTTTTACACCGAAAAGTAATAGTAAAACTAAAACATGAAGAATGATTCTTCATTTTTTTTTCTTTACCCAAAAGTGAAAGTCACTTAAAACAGCTTTAAGAGCCAATCAAATGTGGGTTTAGATGGTAATTCCCGATGTTCAACCTAATCTAGAATCACAAAGGCCATAGATTGAAGCTCGATAATCTTAAGTCTTGGTCTCTAGCTTCCATCGAGCTATTCCAGAGGCACGAAAACTTTTCAAGCCCTTCAAAAGCTGCTTATTGAGTACTCGCACAGACTCGGGTTTGCAGTGGCGGACTAAAAATCGCCCAGAGTGAGCTTAGAGTGCCCTAAAGCAAGTCAGTGGACATCGCTTTTAATCTTACCAAGTTCCTCTCTTCAATCCATCAAGCAGTCTTTTTAAAGCTTAATCGATTAGCGAAGTGAGAATATATGTTTTTTTTAGTTCATGCATAAGTACAATATTTGAGCCCTAAGGTTTTTAGTCAAGGCGTTAGCGCGTGAGGGAAGGTAATGCTCGTTGCACTCTCGATATCAATAGCGCGCTATGGTTTACAATTTATCGTGGAGAGATTTGACTGAACTTAAAGACAGACTGTGCAGCGGGAGTTGTGCCAATTTTCAAATTTTACTCTTTTATCTGGATTAGGTCTGCTTGACAACTTGAATAGTATACAATGAAACTGAGGGTGGGGCACTTATTTCAAAACTTAGAGCTAAAATGTTTTATTTATAGTGACAAACCTTAAATGAAACGTTAGTTCTCTCTGTCACGTGTATGTACCTTAAAATATAAGCTCAATTAGGAAAACGTCTTTTACAACACCAAGAGCAAACAAAGCAGAAGTACCCCACCATATACCTTGGACAAATTTCAATATAATACAAGGTAATATTCGAGATGACCCAACAGTTGGGGTAAATAAAGGTCTTAACCACACCTCTAGGGCAAAAAAAAGGACTTTTCGTCCATCCAGCCTCCACAGACAAACCACAAACATACACATTCACAGGCCATAATCTGAAAGGTCTATCACACTCGTAGCTAAAAACTGATTACAACTATATATATGGGTCAGGAGAAGTTTTCAACGACAACTATAATAAATTAATAAAAACTGTCATTGTAGAAAAAGACGGGAAATTGTTAAAGATAGAATGTGAAAATTATTTGCTTAAAGTGACAAATATACAAATTTTCACTTCTAAGACAATATTAAAAAACATCAATAATTTAAAAAAAATTCTTATCTTACTTTTTTCACCAAAATTACTTCAGTATAATATTTAAACATGAAACATGCGCATCTTTTTTAAAAATAGAACGCGTTTGCATTTAATTTTCTCTCAAAAATTTAAAATTAGGTTGGGAATTCGGCCCTATAATGAGAATAAAATAAGAGCTTATTAAAACAAAAACTGTACGAAAATTTAACAAAACATATTCCTTAATTGCAAAGTTTTCGGAGTTTTAAAAATTAACGTGTTGTATAGCTCAGAAAAGATCACGATCAATCTACAGATTTTTCGACACTAATAACTACATCACAGTCATAAGGCCTAAGTTGTTTTAAGCTTCGCAATATTTTAATTTTGAAGTATAAAAATTTAAATTCTTCAAGCAAATTTTTTCAGTTATCCGAGTATTAGAATCTCCTAAAAGCAAATGCTAGTCGAAAGTAAAACCTAGTATCCCTTAAAATATTTGAGGTGACATTTTTTCCTGAAATACTTTTGAGAGCAAAATACTTGGGTAAATAGTGTTGAAAAATATTTTGGGATAATGAAATTTTGGTGAAAAAAGTACGATAATAATTTCAAAAGCAAAAATTTGAATATCTGTTACATACAGACAATTAATTTTCTTCGCTTATTTCTTACACTTTCCCGTCTTTGTCTACAATGACAGCTTTTAATAATATCTGGAACTTTAGTCTTAATATTAATTAAATTGATTAAAAACCACATGAAAGAAAAAGTCTTGGGGCGTTGCGCGTCCCAAAGTTAACGCGTTTCAACTAACGAACCATATATTATGTAACTGACAATTTTGACTGCACAATCAAACTCTAATTTTCACATGCCATTCACAGAGGAAGCGGCAGTTATGCCACAAAAAGATGAAGTAGACCTGTGCACAAAAATTATGCGTGGACCTATGCACAAAAGGATTCCGTATACCTGTGCACCAACAGATGTCATGGACTTATCTAGTTTCATTATCCTTGATCAGAAATCTCGCTTAATTACCAGTAATCGGTCACCTAGCTTAATTTCCAGTAATCGGTCACCTAGCTTAATTTCCAGTAATCGGTCACCTAGCTTAATTACCAGTAATCGGTCACCTAGCTTAATTTCCAGTAATCGGTCACCTAGCTTAATTACCAGTAATCGGTCACCTCGCTTAATTTCCAGTAATCGGTCACCTAGCTTAATTTCCAGTAATCGGTCATCTAACTTCATTACCAGTAATCGGTCATCTAGCTTGCTTACCAGCAATCGGTCATCTAGCTTAATTACCCGTAATCGGTCATCTAGCTTAATTACCCGTAATCGGTCATCTAGCTTAACTACCCGCAAACGCTCATCTGGTAGATTAATTACCAGTAATCGGTCATCTGGTAACTTCATTTATTTGAGTGAGGGTCCTTTTCCAAATTAAGTTGTTACCTCACACAAGGCTGGGTATCTTTTGTTTTACAGCCACCTCGAAAATTGGACCCAATAAGTTTAAACGTTCTAAGATCATAAACTGACTCTTTATAGCGAAAATCCATGCTAAAATATCGTAGATTGGAATAGTTTTGAAAAATAAAAATTAATCTTATTTAAACTTAATCAATGAAAATTGGAAAGCGGAAAATCTAAATATGAGGCATTCGTTTAAAATATTTTCAAATCACGTATAGTTGTTTCATAACGACTTCCACAAAATGGTTAATTGTCAAATATTTTTCTGCGTTATTTCCATGGAAAAAATTTCGAGTTTTTCGTCTAAAGGGCTGATTAATTTTATGCTTATGAAATTTACTTATTAAAAAATAATTTATTAAATGGATATCTTTTAAATTTTAACTACATATTGGGGGCAATTCTCTAACTTTTTAAACGAGTTGTCACAAGTGATAACTATCGTCTAAAGGGTTGTTGTCAACCTCGTGCGTTCTATGAGAGCGTGATATCTAAAATGGTGATATCAAACCTTGAACGAAAATCGGTGGATGTCTCGTGAATTCTCCTCGTGCTAATGAAAACAAGGTTGTTAAATCAAACTTTTACCGTCTTAAGTTATAAAGCAAGCGATAACTTATCGACCTGCTTAATCCTTTCGATAATTTATCACTCACGTGAATATTAAAGACGGTAAAAAATAAACTAGCTCACCTTGTTTTTTATTAGCACGAGCGGAATTCACGAGACATCTACCGATTTTCGTTCAAGGTTTGAAGACACCTATGACCAATCACCTATTTATATATCGCTCTCTCATAGACGGTACTAGGTTGACAACAACGCTTTAGACGATAGTTATCACTTGCGATAACTCGTTTAAAAAGTTAGAGAATTGCCCCCGATGAGGGTCCGAATTTTAGCTCTGTGGAATTTTTCAAAACAGTTAAAACACAACAAAAACTACATCCAAACAAAAAACCTTCATTATACATTTATGCCAGTATGAAGTCTCTTAGTATAACAGCAACCCAGCCTTTATAAATATTGAGTGCATGATAACAGCTTATTTTGGGGAAGATGTAACCCAAAATTTCATACGCAACAAACCGTTAATTTAATGGCAATTATTCAATGAAAATTAATTACCTATGATATGCCAGTGAACTTCATTTCTGTTAGTCTCGTTTTTTGCTATCGTTTTGCTTCCTTTAATTTTGCTGTAATTTCTTACAGTTTATGGACAAGGTGAAATTTGTTTTTGCTTAGACTCGTAATCAAGGGAATTTTTAACAGCTAAGAATTGTACTCCACCTAAATTTGCTCTTGGGTAACGGTTACCTGGCATACTTTACCGGAGACGTTTAGTGTTTTCAAAAACGTAATAATACATTCTTTGGATAGAGAATTTAGGAAAATCCCAAAGCGGCTATGAAATTAAAATTTATTATGCAATAAAATTATATTTTACAAATTTAAATCTCATTCAAATTAGAGGATTAAGTTTAATATGTTATTATAAAGTTCACAACTAAAGTCTGGAACACGGAATCTCAATGCGAAATTTCTTCAAACTCAAAAAACTGCGATGCACTATTTCGACCGAGGGCTCGGTCATTCATGAAATCCGGTACGCTACCCGTGAAATCCAACTTTAGAAATCCGAAATCAAGACTGATTTCAAAATCAATTAAAAAATCAGCAACTAAATCACAAAATAAGTAAAGAAATCATAAAATCAATAAAGAAATAATAAAATCAGTAAATAAATCATAAAATCAGTAAATAAATCATAAAATCAGTAAATAAATCATAAAATCAGTAAAGAAATCATAAAATCAGTATAGAAATCATAAAATCAGAAGCAAAATAATAAAATCAGAAGCAAAATAATAAAATCAGAAGCAAAATAATAAAATCAGAAGCAAAATCAAAAAATCAATGAAGAAATCGCAAAATCCGTTACAAAATTCATGAAATAAAAAATCTAAAGAAATCCCAAAATCCGTCGAAAACAAGGGAAAAAATCGAAAATTCCCACGAAATCACGGTAAAAATTGCTAAATCCGACAAAATCCTTTGGATTTTATCAAATTTTGAAATCCGTCGAAATCAAACGAAATCCGAAGAAATCAAATTGGATTTAGAAATCACGTACACTTTTTCAAAAACGTCCGACCCCTCGATTTCGGCAATCTTACAGCGTCAAGTTAACGTCAAAACGAACACTTAACAACAACTAAAACGTTTTCGGATATTGATAACTTACCTTTTCAAAGCCACTGATTACGCTTAGGTTATAGACCTCTTCTTCCATATGTTAAGCAAATAGAAGCCCCTTGTCCAACAAAAAATTTAGGCTAAACTTGAATACTCGAAATGATCGAATCTACAGCGTGTCCTCACCAGGAGAAGTCAAAAAGAGTTTTACCGCCGGAATCGACCGAAGAGTCCAATTATATCCGCACGCTCATTTTGTTGTCGCATCATTATCCCGTCAAAACAGAGCCTTAATAATGTTTCTTAAAACGTTCATTTCTAAACACGAAAACAGACTTGGATTAACAGTGCCAAACGAGGAGCTCATCACTCTCAGATTCCCCCTCCACCTATTAAACCGTAGCGCGGCTCCAGTGGATCGCCTACAAGAGGACTTTCCTCCTGATCTCCGGGTTTGGCTTGGCAAAGGTTAGTGGGCGGGATTTATACATGCACGTATAAATCCCGCCCACAAATGCCGCTAGCTTCGCCAATCCAAAAATGGAGTTCGTAAGGAAGTCAACTTGTAGAGGATCCACTGGAGCCGCGCTATGCTTTAAAGATTAGGCGTAATCATTTTTGTATAAGCGAGGTTCACTGATTACTCTGAGTGGCTGGCCCCTCGACACCAAGTTTGAATAATTACTTTTTGAAATGATGGCATTTACAAGCAGCAATCACAGTTTGTTATTAAAGTCATTTTAGATTCCACCTTGTTTTGCACGCACATTTGCGAAATCAAAACTAGAAACTCGACCGCGTTTCGACGCCGTGAAGTTAAAATGTTCATTTTTAAAGGCCTATTTTCAATCAAGATTTTTTGGAATAAAAAATAAGCCTTTGCGTCAAATGCAATGTTCAGTCAAAGGCAGTAACACGAAATTTAGATGGTTTTCAAACGAGCTTCAAATTCAGTTCAAGAAGCGGATATCTAAAAGAGTTAAGATATTTGTTTCTCATTTTCTTTAAGTTTTAACCGCTCAAAGTGAAAGTAATTGAGATACGCCATCTTCAGTCAATTTTTTTATTGATCCGAGTTGCAGCTTTTCGATTTTGATTTTTTTTGTGGTCGAAAGCCGGTCAAAAGTTCGAAAGGAAAGGCCAAAGGCAAAAAGTTTGGAAAAAGTTGACTGAAAATGGCCCTTAATTTAGAGACACGGATATAACCTTTGTTTACTGTTTAAAAGCTGCAATGATGGCTTTGGTAATGATGGTTCAATATTAGGAAAAATAGCATGTATATAGGTAATTAAAGTTTCGATAGCTTAAACCTTAGATCTTACTGAGCGGAAAAATCAGAACGGAATACGGTGGGAGGAAGTTCGACAGAAATATTTCACGCCAATTGCATGACGGAATTTCCGTTCAGTTGGACAGAACGTGTTTGATATTTTTTTAGTTGAACTTGGCGTAAGTTCTGGGTATTCCACCAATGAACAAACGTTTTGGAAATGGTCTTTGAGCCAAAAAAAAAAACCAGTTGGGAAACCAAACTTCATACTGGCTTTTATGTATAAGGAAGAGTTTTTGATTGTATATAACTTTTTTGTACCGTATTAACTGTTTTAAAACAATTCCTCAGAACTAAAATTTGGGCCCTCATTATATGGTTAAAATGTCAAAGATATCCATTTAATAGTTTATTTTATAAAAAGTAAAGTTACTAAGGGTGGTTTTCACTTCAGAGAGTAGTACGCCAGTATAGCGTACAACAATGGCGGCCACTGTTAAGACGAGGGAGCCTAGTTTTTACGTTTTCTCTTCTTTTTTGGAGGAATACCAATAATTGATTGATTTTGTATGCTTAAGACCATAATATAAAGTAAAAAATTAATTTCTTTAAAAGTGTATGTTCTAATATTAAAGATAAGTTTTCAATTTGTAGGCTTATAAATGAAGACCATAATATAGAGTAAAACGTTATTTATTTTCTTTAAAAATATAGGTTCTAATATTAAAGATATTTTTTCAATTTTCATTTTAAATTGCATTTGATTTATTCTAAAATAATTTCTTCTATCTTCGTAAGGAAGAAGATAAATTTTAATACTATTTTTAAATCTTACGCAAGGCATTACGTTGTTCTTTGATGTACAAAGCGTTAAGTTGTTTTTTCGCCTAGAGTTCCAAAACTAATCTTTCGAGATCTTTAGTTTTGACTTCAAAGGTATGATAAAGTTCTTCGGTGTTTTCCATGGGTTTTCTGGTGTTTCTTCCTCGGTTTTAATGTCGTTATTTATATTTTTGGTGTATGTTTCTGTTTCATCAAAACTGAAGGGTATATTTTTTGTCGGGCGTCCTCTAATAAAGTTGCATTTGGGGAAATGTTTTAAATGTTCTTCGTAGGGATTATCATCGGGTTTCCATGCTAACAATATTCCATCGCATTCGAAGCACTGTACTAGATCGTCGGTATGTAGGGAAAAAAACCCAGTCTGCTTAAAGTTTTTATATAGTTTCCGTCTTGAGGCCAGGAGTTAAAATTACGATATCTTTGCAGCTCTGAGTTCATGATGAGGAATGAAAATGATTATGGAAATATCTGATTTATACCTCTGCCAAACATTCCCCCCCTTTTTTTACATCCCGTCTCAATTCCTACCCCCCCCCACATTCCTTAATATATGAAATAAAGGAAAACAGTATTAAAAAAGGTGACACATTTATTTTTTTAAAATACAAAAGAGATTGCAAAGAGTCTTATTTTAACAAAAGGATTAAATTATTCTTTACGGGCGCGTTTCAACATGTTTGTAACAATGATGTCATTTTTTAAACCATCTCGTCCAAACTGCTTCATGAATGATTTGTGGCTCTTTCTTTTTGTTCTCTGTATTATATAAACAATACAATATAGTCCGCATGTCGAACTTGACAAGTTTTGTAGTCTTCTTTTGTTAAACGACTGTGAAGGCTGGGTACCTAAGTAGATGTTTCCGATTGATGTGTTTAAGATATTTGGCGCAATTGTGAATATTTTAGTTTCCGTTCTAGTGTAACTATATTGGACGGCTTTAATGCTTAAAGCTTGTTCGTGAGCAAATAGAATTTTAGGAGCTAATTGCAGCTTTAAGACGTATAATACGGCTTCAACGATTACGGGTTTATAACCATTGCCTGACGCGTTAAGTTTATTCATAAGACAAAAACTAGCTTTGCTTCTATGTAATTTTAATTTCATAGAAACGCCGTTTATCAGGTATCGGGGGATATTGAACATATCTACGTAAAGGCTGGAATACATTTCAATTTCCTCGGATAATGCTGCGAGTTTCTGGCGTTTAACAAAACCCATATTTTCTGTAAGCGAATCCATGCTTCCGCCTGTATCCTTGTAAAGCAAGGAGGCACCCAAATGGGATTCTTTAGCTGCCGGACCGTATGACGTCAGGGCCGAAAGCAAAGCCGTGTACGCGTAGTTACTAGCAGCTGGTGTTGTTGCGCAATCTCTCAACTCCAAATCGACACGCTCAAATTGACTATGCTGAAAATTATTTACGGGTCCAACTTCGTCAGTAGCTGTTAAAGCAGTTCCATCTTCATTTACAATTTTAGTTCTGGTGTACAGCATTGTTAAGGCTGTATCCACGTATTCCCTACCGCTAGACGTTACTTCAAATTCAATAGGTTGGTCGCCTTTCAAAGATGTCAAAGGTTGATAAGGAACCCATTTGGAATTTTCGATGGCTGTTTGAAGGGGACGTGGAGCGAAAATATCGAAACCCGTGCTGCAAGCTTCAGTCATTTTTAGGGAGAGAAAATATCACGAACCGTTTTGAATGAAAGTTTACGTTTATCTGATTTAAATTTGTTTGTGTTGTTTTGTTTTATAGATTTCTTTCTCTTTGGTGTTTTTTTCTTTTTAGCTAGTATTTTCTTTTGTTTGGCAACCCTTCTACCGTATTGTTGTTGAACATCATCCAAAGTTTCGGTGAACCTTCTTTTAGCCGAAGTTTTCAGATCCTTTCCAGAGGCGACGTCGCTTATGATATTTGAAGATGTGCCCAGAAACTGTTTACCAAGGAACTTTGCCCCTTTAATTAAGAAAGGTGATACGTATCTTCCGAAAAATTTCAAGAAAGAGCCAATGCCTTCCCCGTTTTGGCCATGACCTTGTTGTCCTTGTTTCCAGACGTAAAAAGTCAGACCTGATCCTGACTGCGCTTGTTAGGTATAATAATCCGTGTAAACACATCTTTTGTTATCTAACGCGTTGGACTTGCGCATCTTAAATGAACTTTACAGTGCAACAGTCCAAACTGAAATAAAGCCGGTTCACCCATGTGGTCCTTTATATGGATGCCAACCTCGCTAATATAATGTTTTGACAGAGGGACGTAATGGGGTGAGACAAACGTAAGACACACGGTATCCCCGTGTTTCTTGTCTTCGATGGGTATAATACGTAAGAGGGGGGCGTGGGTGTTACCGACAATTTGTCCTTCGACCAGATCGCAATAAAGATATAATTGAGATGGTACGTGGTAGTTTAACCTGGCTGGTCTATCGCTCAACCCTTGTATATTGAGAGGGTTTCTGTACCCCAAAATCGCAGCTAATGATTCGTGTGTCTTGAAGATAATTTTGGTATCTACAGTGGCATCGGTTTTTAGTTTTACATGCCCCGTCGTCTCGTTAATATGAAATAAAGAAGCGGTTTTTTCGCATACTTTGGAAGTATTGATAGTTTCCACAATGTGGTTCAGTGATTTGTAATGGCCGGCCGGTATATTATGTAGATGGTAGCTTTCGTAGCTGGTCAGTTTCCCATCTTTTCGTTCAACAAGGTCGGTTACGTCACATTCCTTTGGGTTTTTAAATTTTTTAGAGCTACTTTCTTCGATTAAATCTTCAAGTGTTTTTCTCTTGCTCACCTTCCTCTTACTCGTTTTGTATATATCATTGTAGAAACTGCTTGTATATATTATTTCTACTAACGAAATTTCCCATTGTCCTTGTAAATTAATAGGATCCGGTAGTTTAGTGATGTAACTACCCATAGTGTTATTAGGGTAGATATCCATACTAGAGTCGCTAGGTAGCGTTAAATAGAATTCAGATTTTCTCGACATTTTCGGCTGTTAACCCAAGAGTTCTGTGATTTAGGCAAACCGATAAACGATACAAAATATTCTAATTTTCCTTTACGCTTACGTTTCTTGAGTATAGAGTCTATCTTAAACAGTTTGGGTTCTACAGTTCGAATGAGCTGATCAGAGTAAAACAACCCGCTTATATGCTTGTCGTCCAAATCTTTCAGACGATATAACACTGGTTTTCTGAAACTCAGAATAGAGGAAATGACAAATACTTCCGTCGAGAAATTAGGCTCATAACCTTTAGAAAATTCTGGTTTAAGCTTGCTTATTCTTACGTAATCACCAACACGAAATTTGACGTCTTTTTTTAGTAGGCTTATTACTCAATTCTGGCTTGTAAATGTTTTTGTATACTTCCAGAACGTTAGATGGGGAAATATTATCGGGTGCCATTTTTATTACGGAATGATAAGAGGCATTGTAGCCTTTAACTATGTCTGTCAAATGATCTATATATCTATGAGAATTGAAATGAGTCAACATTTTGAATACTCGATGTTTCAAAGTTTTAATTAATCTTTCTACAAAAGGACAGTGGAATTTTTCTGACGTCATAGAACCGTATTTGATTTTATTTTTCTTTAGAACTTTTTATTATTAAATTCTTTTCCTAAATCGGACCAGATGGCTTTAGGTTTGCTTTGTTGGATGATTATTTCGAGAGCTTTCGTAGCTTCGGCAGCGTGTTTTCTTTTCATGGGTACTACAAAAGCTTTTCGGGAAAATCAATCAATGCCTACCATAAGGTATCTGTAGCCATCGTTGTATTTGGCGATTGACCCTAAATCAGCTAGATCAACTTCGACCCTATCCGAAATGTTAAATACAGGTATTTTACGCCTTTTGAATTTATTTATAGCAGTTTTATTTAGTGTGTAAACGTCAGTGGCCTCTAGAAAGGCTTTGACATCGTTTCTCGAAATGTCAAGATGTCGGACTGCTTGGTACAAAGGGTTTAGTCCAGTGAAGGCGGCTTTGTGTTTACTATTGAGATAAGTATCCTTTAAGATTTCTTCTTTTTGGAGCTGCGATAGACCTCCCATACTGTACCCTTGGTATTAAAAGGTTGTTTCTTTAATATTAAAGGGTTGGCTTTATTGTCAAAGGTTAATCTTTTCTTCGCTCTTAAATACGTTCGGGGTCGAAACCTATTTTTTAAAGGTTTGGAAAGAGGCGATGTCTTGATTGATGGGGGCGGTGCTGAGAGGGGCTTTGATTTACTTTTTGAAGGTAGAAAGTTTTCAACAAAAGGTTCAAATTCTGTCCATCCTGTTGGGGGAATCCCCATAAGCGAACGAGTTACCCCGTATTTGTTGAAGAGCGTAGGTTGAATAGTAAAATATACTAATTGAACTATATCTGAATCAGGGATCTTAAGGTCGTTCACATAAAGAATCCCCGCATCATCCCAACGTATACTATGAGCGTTACTCGTCAAATGATCAAATATCTTCTTCGCTGCTCCCCTATATTTCAGTGGAAAGATATTAATCCAGTTGTCGTGTTTATTCGATGGGCGGGGTTTCAAGATGTTCTGGTAGCGTTTCAAGGCTACCTCGTAAAAAAACCATTTGGTTTTTCATCTAAAGCGTGATTTGGGATAATTAGGTTCATCTCTTTATCCAACTCTGATAACACTGCATTGTCTTTTGAAATATCATTTTTGGTTGTTGTTATTAATTGATGGGGTGTTGGGTTAGGACTTTGTTGTTGCTGTTGTTCCAAAGGCACAAAGGTCATTTTATTAGCGTAAACTAGCATTTTAATCATTTTGAGAATAATCCACCTAAAAGGCACGAAATTACTGGAAAAAGGACGCTAAAGAAACCACTTCCGGTTTGTTTAGATAATATAGCTCTTTTGTCTTTCCAACGGGTATTTTTGCAAGCAATTTTACGAATATGTTTCTTATGCTTTCACAGTTTATTATAAACGACTGGTTTCAAATTGATGGCGCCTTGTAAGGCGTTATGACAACACTCGCCAATTGAATCAATAATTTCTCGATTAGAATTTTTAAGAGTAGCTAGTCTTTGAGGTTTTTTAATTGCCCCAAAGCGGCTATTAAATTGATATTTTTAGCGGCTAAACTTTTTTCTTTTTATTCAACGATGTTTTCTTGACCTTTCTCGGTGGTGACATCGTAAAGAATGATTAAGTCTCGGAAATGTTATTTAATTATATAGTTTTCTTCTTGGGAGTATAGGTGACGATTTGTTCTCCGGTTAAATATTTGTTCTAAACCTTAAATCGGAATGACATTTTTCGGTTAAATCGCAAAGTAAATACCCGTGTGGTTTTTCAGTCGCATCCAAATAACATTACACTATAAATTTAGAGTTTTTGGGTGCCAATTGTTTAGAAAGGGCCACTAATTGCATAAGATCTCTCACGGTTTTCATAAGAATCATGTAATGAGCGTTTAAGGAAGCTGTTCTCAAGTTTTTTCAAATATATTTTGTAAAAGGGTAATTACGAATAATTTCCAATGATGTGATTGTTTAGTAAATATTTCTGATAAAATATTATTTTTATTTTCTACATGAGATCGTCTAATACGATTAGTATTGTTTGAGTACCATCGTATATAGTAACGTTGGGTAAACCTTGACGCATAATTACACCCATTTCTTTTAATTCATCGTAGTTAGGCTGATATATACTATAATGCCAAACAACTAAATCAACTTTAGGTTGAAACATTTTATCCTTATTTTCTATTATTCGTTTATATAAAACTGTTTTACCAGATCCCCAAGGACCGAAAATAATAAAATATCCAGGTGTAGTGAATGGTATCATGGCTAATACTTGAATGAAACAAATTTGTAATTTTCATTCATACTTAAACGCGATTAATTAAAACGCGCGCGTGTGGTTCGCGAACCCCCCACCCCCTAAACGCGGTCGGGCGCCCCAAACGGCTCGCGGAAGGGAAGCACGGTTCATGCGGGTAGGCCAACACCACAAACGCGTTGACATCATCCTGCCCTTCACTATGGTATCTTCTATGGACCTTTAACATGGTGTGTCACTATTCGAGATGGTAAATACGGTTAAAGAAGCTTGTACCGACAACCAAAGAAGCTTGGATGAGCAACCAAAGAAATACTAGGGATTTTTCAAAATTTTCCAAAAAAGAGAGATACCTGAAGAACTGTAGTCCAATGACCCACTCCATGAACATTTACGACCCCGCAACAGAAACAATCACTAACATAATTAAAGTTAAACGATTCTATTTAAATTCACCAACAGAAAACCACGTCAATTTTGATATAATGAAGAAACTATTATGTGTAAACAACGATGGTAAACCAGAAATGAACTCAGTACAAGTACCGATTGGCCCGCAAATTAGACGATTACCTAATCACGCTTTAATTATTATTGATCAAACTAAAACATATCAGGTAGTCGTCGATAAAGTAAGAGTTTTCCCAGATTACTCCACGACCCCTTACGGGTATCTTAAGTAAATTTAAATTTGTAAAATTGTATATATATATTTGTAACCTAATTAACTGGGGTTTTTGTCTGCAGACATTTTTTTCCAAATATATGTTTTTTTGTTTAATTTTTAATGTTTCTTTTATATGTTAATTGTGATTAGTTTTATTTCAATTAGAATAATATTTGCCATTCTTGTGAAATAATTTCTTTTCTTAATTTACAAGCCTATACAATCAGTCAATCAAATATTGACAGTTAAAGAGAGGAGATCGGAAAAACCCGACTCCTCCCCCTTGAGTGGCCGCCATCTTGGATCGGTATACTGGCTCCATATTCTCTGATTTTCAATTTTCTCACCAAAACTAGTTCTCGTATTGACAATCGTTCTATAGATTTTTAGGTCGTTTCTTGAATCCATGGCAAACGTTGCAACCTCATAGTGAAGGTGCATTGTCTAAAGTTTACAAAGGCTTAGCAAATATCATTAGTGTCGTTTTACGTCATTTTAAAACAATTTGGGAAACCGTAATAAACCTCTCCGAGTTGGGTAGAAAGAAACTAAAATAGCACTATTGTGGGAAAAGTGTAAAAAAAACCTTAATTAGCAAAATGTTTTAAAACGTTGCAATATTTTGCGGATTAAAAATATAATATTTTGTAATTTTTTGGAAAAGTTGTTAGTTTATTCGGTTGATTTAATAAGAAAACACGACCACATTTAGGTATACCTTGCTGTATAAGGTATTTGATCGTGGTATGGGTACAATACATTAACGCCAAAGGATGAAGAAATGTCGATAAAAAGGTCACTTAAGCCATGTTAACACTTACAGGGAAACAGTTTCAAAGCGATTCAATAGGCTTTTCTAACACAACTTTTAATGGAGAAATTAATTACAAATACCGTCTGTTGAAGTTACTTGGAAAACCAACTTGAAGCGGGTTTGGAGGTTAGTTTTTAGTATTAAATGTGTGAATAGTCTTCAGTATAGAGTTCCACCTGTGTGAACTCAGCTTTTGTAGAGCTACATAATTTCTTTACTTCAATGAAAATCAATACTAGTAGTTCTAGGCCGCTATATTGTTTTCTAGAAATCAATTTTTGTTAGACGGGAAAAGAAAGCAACGCGTAAACGTTTTATAAGATTATTTAAATAACTATATAATATTGTATTTGGGCCGTTATTCTCGGTGAAATTTGTGCTGTCGCTGAACCACTCCTGGAAGTATAATGGTTAGTCATTTTATATTTTAGTACATCACTTAAAGTAGTCAATTAAGAATAGGTTTACTTCGAGTTTGAGAGTAGAAGAGCCTTTTTATACCTCGGGGTGTGTACATGTCAGGGAAAATATCGAAAGATGTGAGTATAGCAAAAAGTAAACACTTTCCAAGGGGGAGACACGCTAATCAAAGCTAAAAGAAAAAAAGGTGCTGTAAACCTCTACGCTAAGAAAGATGCATACTTATAGTTTACTATTTGCTATTGGCAAGACTCTATAATGGAGACGCAATGGTTGGACAAGCATCGAAAAGTCAATTAATATCTGCTAGATTTCATTACATGGGTTGAACCACTGGCAGAGATAAAAGCCATTTCATTCAAAGGCTTCGAAGCTCTCTTTCGTGTTTACACGTGTGGAATTGTTTTAGCTGCAATAATATTGTGTTTGTAATTGATTTTCAATTTTCTAAACACAACTAGTTCTCGTATCGACAATCGTTCGATAGCTTTTTAAGTCAATTCTTTCATCCTTGGTGAACGTTGCAACCCCGTCGTGAAGGTGCATTGTATTAAGTTTTCAATGGCTTAGCAAATATCAATGCATAAATCCATAGTGTCGTTTTAAATCATTTTAAGACAATATAAACATTTATCTAGGAAGCACCATAAATAACAAAACCAATATAAGTATAAATGCACTCAATTAAATACGTTAATTGAGGTGTGTTTGCTAATAAATGTGATTACCGCCAAACCAACTTCTTACTTTTAAAAACAATCACGGAAAAGGAACTGATGATTTAGGACCAATGGGAATAAACGTCATGATTAATAAGGTTTTACAGTTACACCAAACTCACTAATGTTCACATTTTGAAGTAAAACCACCAATCTGTAACGTGGGAACAATTATTTCCTATGAAATTTAGCATTAGGGCAATGAGAAATGTCGTATTTATTGACTTTGCGTTACGACCAGTACAATTTCATTTTCATTGTAAATAGTCCTAAAAATTTTACATTTCTCGAAAGAAAATTTAACTTCAACAGTATTTTCATTGCAATAAATATTTAAAAACAAGAATTGATAATCAGATGGAAATATTCTAACAATTTCAGGGTAGAAAGAAACTAAAATAGCACTATTGTGGAAAAAGTGAAAAAAAAAACCTAAATTAGCAAAAACGTTCCAATATTTTGCGGTTAAAAATATAATATTTAGTAATTTTTTTGGAAAATTTCTCAGTTTATTCGGTTGATTTAATAAGGAAACACGAGCACATTTAGCCTCGCACAAAAAAATTGCACTTCATGAATTTTGGTCGTTCTATGTTAGTTCTTAAAAATAAGCACACCTGTTATTTTCCAACGTATTTATTATCGCCATAACCAGAAGTAAGATAAGGGACTAGAAGTATCGACATAACCAAATTCTTCACTTGGCGAATGTGAGTATTCTTGATAACACACCAACGGTTGGCCCTCTGGTAGCGGTTTCTGAATTTTCCTTCCAAAACGTGAGACGCTCGTGGCGGTAGACGGCCGAACTAGATTCAAGCACCCGAGTCTGTGTTCCGCGGCTTTAGGTTGAGGCTAAGGGGGTTGGAAATTTTTTGGAACTCGACCAATTTTTTCTCTCTTGTGTAGGCACGATGGAAGCGGCATAAGATCCTCAAATTTGTTCACTAGTGCCAGGATCTACTACCAATGCTAGAGCTCTTTACTTCTAGTCTCATCTTACTTCTGCCATAACGTTATAATTCGTGTAAGTTAAATTTCTACAGTAGCACCTCAAACATAACCCCCGGTTATTGGGTGTTTCTTTTTGAAAAAATAAATAAATCTCAAAAAATCTTTTAAAAAATTATCTTGTAATAATTAAGTGAAATTTATTGTAACAAGCCCACAAAACGTAGGACGTCAAAACTTTTGTTATCGCATGGAAACGGTACCAGAGAATTTTTAGATTCAGACATTCTATGAAATTTAAGAGATCAAGAACGCATTTTGCGTTAATGTTAATTGTAGGCTTTTAAATACATTGTATTTCCCAATTATAAGATTCTTAGATTTTGTTACTAATTTCTTGAAGTTTCTCTGAGTTTAGAAAAATCCGTATTCTCTAATTTTTCTACAACTCTGCAAAATTTAAAATTTTAATTGATATTGCATAAAGCTATTTCTCAAAATTGTAAAGCGAATCCTAAAATTGTCTCTGTCATTGTTCAACTTTCATCACGTGACCGATCAGTATTTTGAAAAAAAAAGAAATGGACCCCAACAACTACGAAAAGTGATCATTTTTTAAGTATTTATAAATAAGCTCTGAAACTAACACACATTTGTGTGTAATTAAAGCCAGTTGTCGTTTAGATGTAACATACCTATTGTCGAACTTCATTTTATCTTTTTCAGGTTTAACAAAACCCTGAAGTTTCGAGCTCTTGATGTAAATGTGAAAATAGTTTTTATAAAGAAATATATTTGAAAAGCCTCCAAAATTTCTTGTTTTAGCTAACACTTGAAATGGAGTTTTATGAGGTGGTCCATAATCAAATGAAGACGTACTTTGAAAAATATTACAAAAGGTTTGATATTGTCCTAAAACCGTCAAAAAAGTTTTGATAAACTAAACTCTTTTGATTATCATATTAATTCTATGAGAAATAAGAAACACATAACTTTGTCTGCCTAAAATAGTGACCCGATAAGTACAAAAAAAAAATTTCTTCTTCATGGAACAACGAGGGGTCGGACGTTTGTCAAAGTCCCGTACAGTTCGTTTGAAATCTATTTAAAATCTCGAAATCCCGAAATCTTACCCATAAAATCTCAAAATCCCGAAATCTCACGTCAAAATCTAAAAATCCCAAAATCCTCGCCTTAAAATCTGAAAATCTCGAAATCTCGAAATCTTTACCTAAAATCCCGAAATCTCACATTAAAATCTAGAAATTCTGAAATCTTAACGCAAAATCCCGAAATCTCACCCTAAATATCAAAATCTGAAAACCCCCACGCTTATAATACACGTTTTGCATAAAATTAAGAGGGAAACACACGGGGGTAAAACTCTGCCTTCCATCTCGCTTTTTAGCGCCTGCGCTATATAAGAGTACTGTATTACAAATTAGACTATTTTTGTCGATTTTTCTCCAGTATTCATTACGGTAAATTAAAACCAATTTATAGTCTAAAACCTAAACGTATATTTCAAAATCTCGAAATATCCTTTGAACACCGGAAGTTAATAGTAAATCTTGATATCCCCTGCAAATACCCAAAATTTCATCAAAAATCCGAAAATCTCCTCAAAATCTGAAAATCTCCTTCAAAATCCCGAAATCTCCTTCGAAATCTGTAAATCGCGTTCAAAATCTGAAAATCCCGAATTCTTAAAATCTTGAACTAGATTTCAAAATTTCTAAAATCTCAGTCAGAATCTCAAAATCTGGGGAAAATCTCAAAATCTTGAGATGTCAAAATCCCGCACACTAAAATGCCGAACGTCCGACCCCTCAACGGCCATGCATTGCAGCAGATTTATTTAATACTTAGTAACTGATTCCGTATACCTCATAGACGGGCTTTATGGCTTTAGGATTTTAATTTTAAGTCATCTTTTAAAATGGTGGCCCGAAAAATAATAAAAATGTCGCAACGGACTGACGGCCAACTAGCTAAGACCCCGGGATAGTGTAATGTTAAAATATACATGAAAGAAAACATGTATACAAGTATAAATCTAATTATAGCGTTGAATACGTTGAGGTATCAGAAGAGGAAATCAAGGCAATAAATTTAGCGGACGAACTCCCGCGAGTACGTAAAATTTTGGTGTTGCTACCACTCAACATCGTTATATTTTTCGTATAATATCTTTCCAAGGACCTTGATTTTTTTATGGTACCCAACGATTCTGGACCTTCTATCAGTTCGTTTTCGTGACGGTATTGCTGCATTTGCCAAGCCATCGCACGCTACACCTCTTGTAATGATATCAACTACCCCTAAATCCAACTCCGAAACAAATGTAGATCTTAATGTCCTAGGCGAATGGGTAAGACCACAAGCTACTAACCCCAAAGCCTAGCGTCCCAATCCAACCTTGGCATCGTAGTTTTCATTGGCTACGACACTAGCGCCTTATTTACAAGGCCAGTCCGCCGGGAAGTTATTCGAGTGTATTTAATCATCTATTGAAAAATGCTTCCCCAATGCCATCATCTTAAGCAACAATATTTACTCCCATGTATATTTAAAAGGGATTTTTTTAATATTTTCATCGCTAGCGATGGTTTAAGTAGAAGCATAGCTGATAGTAACTCCTCATACTGGTACAATATACACAGGTTTCATTAAAGGGAATTTTGCCGTACCTCAATGTTTGCAGAATGTTGAACAGCCTTGAGACTGCAAAAAGAAGGGTAGCAGTTTAGTTTGAATCGATATTTGAGAAACTAGCTTCAAATAGGGACTAACCACACTGAACTGAGAGAGGGATTAGCTCCATTAGTGAATACTATCTTTATTTGCACGTGCATCAAAATGTCAGGATAATTTATACTTTGATACCAATGATCAGGTACTTTTGGGAACACTATCATCAATTTTATCGATATCCTCTTTGCTCTCAATATACTATTTGGTCGGATCGAAAAAGAAACAAAGTATCGTTGCACGTTTTTACGAGGAGATTTGGAAAGCGTTGATGGCATTTTTTCATGACAGTAAGTATGTAGGCCTAACATCGCGTATTTTGAAGATGAATTTTCAGTTCTACTATGTAAGAATAGTAGAACCGAAAATTGTTCACAATAAATCTTCGAAAATGCTGTCTGTTTGCTTGCGAAACACAGGGCTCGCATTATTCATTTCAGCAAATTAAATACGTGAGGAACAAAATTAGTTTTTAAAATTCGTCGGTTTAACTTTGCTTGTAGCTTACAAAACGATGCCTAGGAACTTTTTTTGCGACTTATTTGCGTCATTTGGGTGTGGGCGACATTTCTTTCCGTAATTCAAATACAGAGCGTCATGAAATCCGACTTTTCTTTTGTTACGTAGAATTATATCAAATCCGTGGAAGAATTTGGTCCTGGAAGTGTATGGAAGCCAAGGTGCATCGAGGGGCAATCTGAAGATCGCCTCTTGAGTTTAATGGTTTGTAAATATCCTATAAATTCCAACTGATGACAATGTCAACGAAATAAATAGTGACAACTGATTGAATTTGTGGCCCAAGTTGAGAAAATTTATGATTTTACTCTTTATTTGAAGGCATCAACCAGTGAAAAGTTCAAATACATCGAGAAAACCCTTGATCGTTTTTACCATAACACCATGGGATCTGACGCATTTTACTTTGATATGACGACAAACGAGGTCTACCTTTTTTGAAAGTGCTTTTCGTCGATGCTTTTGGAATTACGGTCGATATGGGAGTCGTCACTAAAGAACTAATTCCCAAGCTCTACATTTTCAAACCAGTTAGCGAAGTCTATTTAACACACTTGATTTCCTTTAAAATGTCAACTGACAGAGAATTCAACAGGATTACTAACAAGTTGTGAGTATTTTCTAGAGGCCCACAAACAAAAATCTTGGCACAGTAGATAAAGCTACACATCTTGGACTGTGGTTGATTGTCGAGGTACAATAAAGGTGGGACTAAACGCGTTAAGAGGCAAACTGTACTTACACAGACAGTGTTCCTTCAAGTCTCCAGAAAATTCATGAATAAAATCCTGACCTCAAAACCTCAAAGGTTTCTAACATAAACGACAATTTAAACATTACTGACCGGCGGATATTAACCAATGCCAATCTACAAGCCAGACTTAACACAATATTAATAGTGTAGTTTATGGACGCGGTCCTGCCTATTCTACCCCGAGAGATTATATTTTAAAGTTAAAAATTGTATATTTTGGTAAAATTTGAGTTTTGCGTATTTTGTTACATACCACTTTAGCCAAGACTCGATTATGGAGACACACTGTTTTGAGAAGCACAGGGAAGTGAATAAATTAATACTGGATTTGATTGAATGGGTTCAACCGGAGTCAGAAACAAGCCCTATATCGTTCAAGGGCACGATGGCGGTGTTCCGACTCTACGCTTACGGAAATATGCTGGCTACAATAATACTAAATATCGAAGCGGCTACCTTCTTTCTAACCAACAAATCTTGCCTCTAATATTGTTTTAAAAGGAAATGGGATAACTCTTCTTTGGCGCAAACAAATCAGAGTGATTTAAATTATATCGGTTTCTCATTTTTTTGCATTTTTAATTTTCAAGTCAGGCCCATACTCACCCTTAAAAAGGAAAAAAATTAAACGGATTTTGAAATATTATTTAAGTAGTTTTTATTATAAGATACTGGCGATCGCTTAATTTACTATGCAAATGCTCAAAAAAGAAACAAAGAGTTTTACGATTTATATGAGCTTTGGTTGTTGTAAGCAGCTCGAAATTGCAGGCTTTTCGTGTATCGGCAAAGGTTTATTCTATATAACTTCTGTGAAGAGTTTGTTTTGTGTAACTTCAGGTAAGTTTATTTTTTTAAATCTTTTTGAGTGGAATGCACTATAATAGTATTGGTTATCTTCAAGGTTTTCAACGGATGATATTTACCGGCTGATTGAACTTCTGCGATTACCCAACCATATTGCTTGCCGAAACAGGACGAAGACCGATAATGTTGAGGCATTATGTATTTTGCTTAAACGGTTGTCTTACCCTAATAGGCTTAATGACCAAACAAGCACAATTCATGGCTCTAAAGCAGAGCTTTCTTACATCATCAATGAAACATCGTATCATATTTATTAGAAACATCAACATTTAATACAACAGTTAAAAAGACAATGGCTTTTAAAGGAAAATTTACAAAGGGTCTCGGCGGCAATTAATGCGAAAGGTGCCCCGTTTAAAAACTTTCGTGGCTTTATTCATAGAACTGCTCGATGAATGTTGCTTTCACTTGGAAGTTGAAGCAAGCTATAGTTTTGTAAAGCTTTGAATGCTGCTGGAATCCGAACATACGCAGCAAGAGCGAGGCGAAATGTAATCATGGACCAACGATTAGTTTTAGATCCTGTTTCTACGGGGAAAACAAAATTATAATTTCAAAACTCACTATATCATGTATTACTTACTATTTTTAACTTGATCTTAACAAAACTTCTTTTGGCCAACTTCATGCTGGGCTTCGCGATCCTTCTTCCAAGTATGTCTTAGAAGCTATTTTTATTATGGTGATGGTAAGATGGATATGTTAAGTTCGGGGACGAACCTTTAAGAAGAGGTGGGGATACATAACCATCTTGTTTCGAAAATCAAATTAAATTTTCAATTAATCTTTAAATTCATAACGAAATACCTCAAATTAGCTCTATAAAGATAATGCTAGCCCTTTAAACTTAAACCTAACCCTTTAAAACAAGTCGAAAAAAAATTCTTTCGTACAATAGAAAAGGAACTAGCCCATCAATGTTGACACAGAACTTTCTAGAACTATCCTATACCCCTATATCCACAGTGCAAAATGAAATACCTAGCAACTAAGTATTTAACAAGAACCCAGAGAAATATCTCGCTTATTTAGACCCCAAGCAACAAGACCTTGAGTCAATATCCTGGTACCTGGCCCGAGAAACTTCTAGAACAATTTTTTTAACCCTTAAACTGACCAATCCGTATTTGGTCCCAAATCAAAAAGTTTTGCCTATTTGCTGACAAACATGAATCTGCCCGGCTACATCATAAAAATTGTCCACTATTCGCCAAACCAAAAGTCAATCAACAAACGTCCTTGTCCCAGAGATCCTTGCGAGAAACAAGAAGTTATATAAACGAAGTCCCTCCTGTCCCACCCTCAAGTAGACGAACGAGAAATATCACCTTTACCACAATTCTCTCCCATTTACTTTCCTTCAATGACGAACAAAAACTTTTACACTGCGAATGGCGCTACTGTGACACCCCTACTACTACTACTACAACAACAACAGGGCAGGTCAAACTAAGAGCCTCATCGTAGGTGTACTGTACATCCTCTAACATAATCCTGGACATCTCTTGTAATTATTGGCCACCAATATCGATATTATACATTAATAAGGGTGTTATGTTTGCCCCTGTGAGCCGATAAAGGATGGTCATGAACTAAACGTCAGATTTCTAGCCTTAAGCGGGGTGGTAAATATATTTTTTCCGGATAATTTATGTAAGGTCTTCTATACAGAAGATTATTTTTTAGTTCGAACAATTTATGCCTAACGAGGTTAGGATATTCCAAGGAAGTTATTATACGAGAAGTGAAAGGGTCTTCCCTTTGAGATTTTCTCACATCTTCTAATGTAAATACTGAGTATAAAGCTCTAGGACCTGGGGGACGTAACTGACCTTCAACTGAGTCACTAGAGGAAGTTGACAAACTACTACCGGTAGAATTTGAACTTGTACTACTACTAGTTGGATCCTGTATACTAGAAGATAAAGAAGGGGAAGAGCTAAGATTTATGCTTAAGATGTTTATCGTAGATCTCGATAAAGCGTCAGCTACCTCATTCTCTACTCCTTTCTTATGTTTAATTGTAAAATCAAAAGATTGAAGGTACTTAGCCCATTTAACTAGACGAGAATTTGTTTCCCTGATATTAAATAACCACTGTAAAGCCTGATGATCACTGATAGGACTGTTCACGAGCCGAGCTTAGCGAGCTTTTTAAAAGCTCGGCTCGGCTCGAGTCAAAAAATCGGCGTCTCGGCTCGACTCGAGCCGAGCTTGGTCTTGGCTCGGTTCGAAAATGATCGAGCCGAGCCCAGCTGGCTCGATTAATATATACATGTTAAAAAAAACTGCTACTACCAACGTCAACCTTGAAAACGACTATAAATGCCATCCCATGTTTAGAAATGTAGTGCTTCAGTAAAACCCGCTCGGTAAAATATGCTGAAGGTTAGAGACGAGAGATTTTTCGCACGCTTTATTTCAACGGAACGCTGAAAAGACAAAAAGGAAAGCACTATATCAGTGACTAAGCTCGCAAGCCGGCTCGCGAGTCGTAGTGGCTCGATGCCTGTCGGCTCGGCTTGGCTCGACCATAAAAAAGCTCGCTCGTTAATTAATCGAGCCGCAAAAGTGGCGGCTCAGCTCGGCTCGAACTCGGCTAGCTCTTGAACAATCCTAATGCTCAGTGAGTACAGTGAATTTCCGACCTTATAAAAAGAGCCTAATTATTTTAACTGCCCAACAAATGTATAAACATTCCTTCTCGCTAGTAGAGTACCTAGTTTCTGCGTCTTTAAGTCCTGTACAAGCGTAAGCTATAGGAACTTCTATGTTATTTTGGATTTGGGAAAGAAGGGCACCAAACCCTTCATCACTAGCATCTGTAGTTAAAACGCACGGGGCATCCCTTCTAAAGGAAGCTAAAGGCGAAGCCTTGCAAATTTCTTCCTTAAAGGGGTTGTTCGGACCGATGGCGAGGTGCCCCCGCGGATTTCTGGCCCCCTTTTCATAGACGATCATCCTCACATTTCAATCTGGGCGATTTCCCCGTTTTTGCTTATTTCCGCCTGGTAACGCTGTGATATCCCTCCACCGCGAGTCCGCGACCCCAACGGCGACTTCGGCAACAATGCAAAGAATATTGAAACTACTATTTTTTTGGTTGTGAGTTATTTTCAAAATGTCAGCCTGCATAAACGAGACAGAATTTTTAAATCTTAATTCTGAATGAAGAAGGTCGCTTCAATTAAAACGTGAGAAATCTAAAGTATACCTGTTGGATGCTAAAGAGGATTGGCAAAATTGTTTAGAAAAGTGGATTGGGATAAATATTGGCATAAGAGGGAAACCCTTTAGGCCTTGGACCAAGGCGGAGTATGAGAATAGTGAAACAACTGATTCCTGCCCAAAAATATTGGCGCTAAAAAATAAACGAAAGAGTATTAATATTTCCACCATCCCCAAAATTAACTTTTATTTTGCTCAACGTCTCATGGATATACATGAAAATTCTGTACCAACTGCCATTGTGATAAAGGTGAGAAAATTATTTCAAATTGACCGTAAAGCATTTTTAAAAACAAGACTTCCATATAGTAGAAACTATACTTCATATATGGTCAGAAAGTGAAGAAGAATTTATGAATCGAACTGAAGCCTGAAGGTAACGAAAAATTTCCATTTGTAAACATAATAATTAAAGTTTTTAATTTAATAGCAATGTTGAAAGTTCATCAGGAAAATCTTGGCCTCGTTTCCATATTATCGGAAACTGAAGAACAATTCATGACTAGAACCGACGATATTTTATAGTTTCTTACATCATTGCCTTATCTAGTAAGTCTTTAGGATTGGTTACTAGCTTTGCGGAGGACTCACGAGTACCCGCGAATTTCCAGGAAAACAGGTTGTGAGTCCAAGTCCGAGTATTTGGACTCAACTTGCCACTACTCGCACAGGCCTATTCTTTAGCATTTCGGGAGGGATTTTTACTTAATACACGATATTTTCTGCAAAGCTTTAAAGGTGTACCCCATGGATATAGCGATGCAAAATTTTCTTAGGCTAACTTTTGTTAGCCACTTTGACAGCTTCTCGCAGCAGAGATATGGAATTATTTCTATTTGATTTTAAATAATGTAATCGGAAGTAATTTTTCGAAGTTTTTCTGCACGATTTATTTGAGTTCTTACACTGATAGAAATATCCCGTTTGTTCAAAATTGAGAAGAACAATATTACCGTGAATAACAGTTCATTGGGTCAAATGTACTAAGAACCCACTGGGTCTTTAGGTAAGTGTGTTTCTAGATGGAATGTGAGGATGATTATAATTTCCATATAACATTTTTATCGATATAGAGGAAGTAGACAATAGTTTTGTTGAAGAAATTCTGCCATAAGGAGATGAAGAACTTGAAAAGCCTTCAATCTCCACGGCGAAACCTTTGCATGAAGATTTCATAGACCTGGAAACAAATTTCTCAGAAACACGTGAAGAAATTCATGTCACACCCAAAATGAAACGTCCATTGTCAAAGAAGTATAGTTTGTTTATGAAATATGAGCTTCTATAATTCTTAAGAATGTTACAACAATTAAACTTTAGTTTTGTCCATAAAATTCCGGAACAACACGACTATGATATCGAAGAGACTTCAAAATGTTAAGTGACTCTTTTATCAGTTGATGAAGGTGACAAAGTGAAACCTCAAATTTTATCGGAAGCAAACAGCAAACCAACTTCAAGCACACCTATCAAGATTGGTGAATGGGTGACTCCAAAGAGGAAGCGTCTCCAGTAAAATATTTAGCATTTAATTACTGTTTTCTTTTATTATTAAAATTAAAAAAAAATAATTATAGCTCAATATTTGCGCTGAATTAATCGCCACTATCAACCTGCAGCATACCAAATAGTTTTGTGGGAAATCGAAGCACTAGGACGACGTTAGTATAT
The DNA here is from genome assembly GCF_054372755.1 of Phalangium opilio. Classification (NCBI taxonomy): domain Eukaryota; kingdom Metazoa; phylum Arthropoda; class Arachnida; order Opiliones; family Phalangiidae; genus Phalangium; species Phalangium opilio. The sequence goes on from NW_028324198.1 coordinate 4,236,230, forward strand.
TTATTTATTTGAATTTGCTACAAAAATAAATAAATTGTATTAAATAGCGCCACAAATGGAAGCCCCAATGATCCTAAATCAATTAATTAAAAACTGTCTTTGTAGACAAAGACGGAAAAAGTAAGAGATAAGTGGAGAAATTTAATTGCCTGAAGTACCAGATATTCAATTTTCACTTTGAACACATGACTATAAAACATCAATTATTTGAAAAAATTCTTATCTTAGTTTTTTTCACCAAAATTACTTTAGTAAAAATATTTTAACATGACACGCGTTTCCATTTATTTTCTCTCAAATATATACAATTTGGTTGAGCCCTATAAAGGGAATAAAATGAACAGAAAAATGTTAATAGCTGATAAATAAAAAACCGTATCAAAACAAAAAGTGTTCGTTAATTTGAAAGTTTTTAAAGTTTCAAAAATTCACGCAATGTATAGCTCTCTAAAGATCACGATCAATCTACAGATCTTTTCGACACTAGTACCAACATCACAATCAAACTGCCTACGTTACTTTCCACTTCGCAATATTTCCCATTTAAAAATATAAAAATTAAACTCATAAATCTCATTTTTTTTCTTCAGATATTCAAGTATTTGAACCTTCTTAAAGACCATGTCAGTCGAAAGTAAAACGTAGTATCAAGCTAGAATCCCTTAAAAAATTCTTCGAGAAGCCTTTTTCTAGAGCTAATATTGAGATCAATATACTAGGGTCAAAAATGTTGAAAAATATTTTTCGCAAATGAAATTTTGGTGAAAAAAACTAAGATAAGAATTTTTTCAAATAATTGATGTTTTATAATCATGTGTTCAAAGTGAAAATTGAATATCTCTTACTTCAGGCAATTAATTTTCTACACTTATCTCTTACTTCTTCCGTCTTTGTCCACAAAGACAGTTTTAATTAATATCTGTTACTTCAGTCTTAATATTAATTAAAATAGTTTAGAAACCTTAGGAGAGAAAAGGTTTTAGGGCGTTGCACTTTTATTAGTTAAAGCTTCTCAACTAACCAACCATCTATTAAATAACTTCAATCCTGACTGCTTGACTTGATAATCAACGTCCAGTCAAACTCAAATTGCTTTCCCGTCATTTTCACAAGCACATCACAGAGCAAGCGGTAGTTATACCACAAAAAGATTAAGTAGACCTGTGCACAAAAAGATTCCATAGATCTGAGCACCAACAGATGTCTTAGAATTGAGCCCCAGCACAAGTCAAATGCTTATCGGTAATCTTAATTACGAGCCATCGGTAATCTAGCTTATTTACGAGCCATCGGTAATCTAGCTTAATTACCTGCCATCGGTAATCTAGCTTAATTACCTGTTATCGGTAATCTAGCTTAATTACCTGTTATAGGTAATCTAGCTTAATTACCTGTAATCGTTAATCTGGCTTAATTACGGGCCATCGGTAATCTAGCTTAATTACCTGCCATCGGTAATCTGGCTTAATTACGGGCCATCGGTAATCTAGCTTACTTACCTTCCATCGGTAATCTAGCTTAATTACCTGCCATCGGTAATCTAGCTTAATTACCTGCTATCGGTAATCTAGCTTCATTACCTGCCATCGGTAATCTAGCTTAATTACCTGCTATCGGTAATCTAGCTTAATTACCTGCCATCGGTAATCAAGCTTAATTACCTGCCATCGGTAATCTAGCTTAATTACCTGCCATCGGTAATCAAGCTTAATTACCTGCTATCGGTACTTTAGCTTAATTACCTGTAATCGTTAATCTGGCTTAATTACGGGCCATCGGTTATCTAGCTTAATTACGGGCCATCGGTTATCTAGCTTAATTACCTGCCATCGGTAATCAAGCTTAATTACCTGCCATCGGTAATCTAGCTTAATTACCTGCCATCGGTAATCTAGCTTAATTACCTGCCATCGGTAATCTAGCTTAATTACCTGCTATCGGTAATCTAGCTTAATTACCTGCTATCGGTAATCTAGCTTAATTACCTGCTATCGGTAATCTAGCTTAATTACCTGCTATCGGTAATCTAGCTAAATTACCTGCTATCGGTAATCTAGCTAAATTACCTGCTATCGGTAATCTAGCTTAATTACCTGCTATCGGTAATCTAGCTAAATTGCCTGCTATCGGTAATCTAGCTTAATTACCTATAATCGGTAATCTAGCTTAATCACGCCAAACTCTTCTTACAAGAGCAACCTTATCAACGCGCTCCACCACGGAATAGGGAATTGTTCCCGGTCGCTTGGGAAAACATCTCACAGGGAGATTTAGTGCGCTTATATCCCGTCACTCCCCAGGGATTTCCCCTGATAACAAGACCCCCTCTTCACTATAGATGCACCGCGTGTAACGCTGAAGGGCTTCACCGCTCATCACTGTGCCCACGAAAATTCATACAGAAAGATAGACAAAACGGCATTTTCAACACTCGAATTCAGTTTGATTAATAATGAAAAAAAATTTTTTTGGTTATTCTAACGGGCTACGTTAAACCCTTTTCCTTATCTTCTTCCCCTACATTTTTACCTCTCCGAGTGACGTATGTCACGGAGATGTTCTGTAACGATCGTGTGTGTCTGTCTGTGTGTGTGTCTGTCGGTCTGTCTGTCTGTGTGTGTGACCGCGTTCGGAGTTTCCAAATCGGAGCAAACGTGTTCGCCATTTCCGAACTGCATTCACAGTCACGGAAATGGCTCCTCTACTTGAGTTCTCACACCACCATCTTCTGGTCTTTGTCCTTCCCACAAGGACACCAGTCTTTTCTTACTGGCTTCTAATCACCATGAACGAAATAGTGAACAATCCAGGACATGCCTTTAATGAAAAAACCCGTCCACTATGTGTAACAAGCGACTACTATTTCCCCCTGTTGAGACAAATTCGCGCCAGCGGAACTACGTCATTTTAGGGACAAAATTAAAGGTCACGTGAGAGGGTGGCTATCGAAAGCGGCATACACGAAATATAGAATGCAATTTATGTAAACAGGGAGAAATGAGGTAAGCTGTAAGAACCGCCTCTCACTGATACAGTTTGGAAACACACAGTCCTTATTCTTCACAATTTTACGACCAAATTCCAATAATTTGAAGAAAATTGAACCGTTACGCCATTAGATTTAAAAATTTCAAGTATTATACTATATTTGTTAACTCGCAGATGGCGTTGGCAAAACCGGAAATTACAGCTTAATTTGTCCCCAATTTATTTTTCTCTCTCAAACTTCCATCCCCTCCGCCTATCTTTCAACCCCCTTCTTGTTACAACTAGTGGATGTCTCGGTTTGTACGTGCAAAGGTACGGCTGTTAAGTCCTGGATTGTTCACTATTTCGTTCATGTAATCACCAACATCTTTTGGTCTTCGTCCATCCCACATGGACACCAGTCTGTACATACTGGCTTCTAATCACCACCATCTTCTGGTCTTTGTCCATTCCACTTGGACACCAGTCTGTACATACTGGCTTCTAAACACCACCATCTACTGGTCTTCCGTCTATTCCACATAGACACCAATCTGTTTCATTGGCTTCTAACTCCATCGTCATCGTTTGCTTTAAGACATTCGCGGCGATCAGCTAGGGTTACGAGAAACGTCTAGCCTCCCTAGGGTGGGTTGTCCACCAAAGGTTTTCGCAATTGAGGTTGTTCTTGCTTTTAACTGCAGTTCGACACCCTTATATACTACCTATTTGAGCAAGGCGAAGCAACCGGCGTATGCTTCATTTCAAACGCCAATATTAGTCAAGTCTCTCAAGAATGTTTTATTGTTCTTTTTTAAAACGATGTAACGTTTAATTAGGCGAACAACTAACGAATAAAATATTTAATATTAATTATATTTATTTTAATATTAATTATATTTATTTTAATATTTAAGATAACCTTTTTTCTCAACTCAAAATTAATAAGGAAAGAGTTAAAAAGCAGTCTATGTTTTGTCTGTTTGTGTTAGTCCATTGTTACACTAGTGCGTCGCGTTAGCAGTTAGCCTTGTGTTGATGTGTTAAGAAATCACACAGAACCTTAATATTCCCTTTTTCCATAATATAAAGTGAATATGTGGAAGTATTTTTCTTAATTATGATGCATTTAGTACTTTTGTAGCTTTAAAGCTCTGTTTCATTTTGATATTCCAAAGAATTGTTTTAATATTGTTATTTGAAATGGATGTTTATATATTACTTAAGCTATACTACAACTGTATATAGATTAATCCTTGGTTTAGTGATTTCATGAAGAAAACTAAGACCTAGACTCCGGCGGGTATATCAAGTATTATCCGCAATAGGCTTAGTGAAACAAAGAGTAAATAATTGAGGCCTCGGCTTTGATTTTCGTGTCTGAAATGAAGAGACATCAACGGTTCAGAGTGAGCCGAAAGTTAAATACACTCTTAAATAATCAGAGAAGAAGAGATAATAGAAGAAAAGATCGTGGTGGCAATTGGAATAGTATAAGGGCTAATGGTAAACGGGTAGTAGCTACAGATTTATTATTCTCTTTATGGTGCGCATTGACTATTAGTGCGTCTAGCTACAATTTAGCTTTGGTTTTATTTAACGTTAACATTCATGTTGGCAAACTAAGAATATTGTTGAGGTGAGACGAGACGAAAGTGTTTACACCTCAAACCAGTTGTGAATGTAGCTATCAGAATATAAGCGTAGACTTCATTTCCTGTTCTTTTCCCCATTGGCTGATTTCCATGTGTCCAAGATTTATCCTTATTGGATGTAAAATGTCGTCTGCTTTACTGCATATTCGCTATGCTTGGAATACTACTTCAATAATTCGTAAATTTTTACTTCAAAAAAAGAGAAATAATTCCATATCTAGGTAAATAAGTTTGTAGTATTAGACCTCTTGACTCGGAGAGGTAATATTTTGGTTTTCCCAACTTGTCATAATATAAAATGGATGTGAAAATATTTTTCGTAATTTCGATGCCTTTAGTAGTTTTTTAGCTCTGTTTCATTTTGATATTCCCAGAATACTTTTTTTAATATTATTATTTGAAATGGCTGTTTATATATTACTTAAGCTTTACTACATCTGTACATAGCATAACCCTTTCTTTAGAGATTACAAGAACAATGCTAAGGTTCAACTTCTGTCGGTCAAGCTTTGAACATAGAGGGTATACAGTTGAAGCGTAGTCAATTGGGCCTTTACAAACACAAAGAAAGTATCTCTCTAACTCTTCAATTTCCCGGTTTTTCCCACCGGATGACTTTAATGTGCACAAGACATATCCTTATTGGATGTAAAATGTCGTCTGCTTTACAGTATATTCGCTATGCTTTTTATACTGCTTTAATATTTCATAAATTTTAACTTCTGAATTTGTTCATAAAAAAAAGAAATATTTCCATATCTAGGTAAATAAGTTTGTATGTAGTCCTCCAATTGACTCGCAGAGGTAATATTTTGGTTTTCCCAACTTGTTCTATTCTATTATCTTCTTTTTCGAAGGAGCGTTTGCAGCGGTTTCACCCAGAAACCGTTGCAGACGACGAACGGGACAGACATATTCTCCGGAATATGTCCGCATCTTTCGTCGTCTACGTCACCTCCTTCTTCTTTCTTTTTTTCCCTCCCCCCTCCCTTTTTTATGATTTTGACTATATAAGCCCGTGAAAGACCCACGGCTCTCACTCTCTGACTCTTCTTCTTTCTTCACGTCAAGTCGCCGGAAGCCGTTCTCGGGGAGAAGCCCTGCCTCGCACCTCGCGATATTTTTCGTTCTCGCGCAGTCGTCCTTTGGGAACTCTCGCGAAAGTTTTCTTTTTGAAAAAATTTAAAAGTATTAAATCCATTTTTGATTCTCAACATGAGCCGAAGGTATGAATAATTTCTTTATAAAATTCCAACGGGAGGAAGTTAATTAATTAGGCCTATCTTAGAATCCCCGTATTTTAAGACTTAACGTTGTCACAAGGTCCCCCTAAATTAAATCAGGGCTATCTAACGTCCTGTATCGGAATCCCCTTTTTTCACGACCGGCCAATATAATTTTCCCATGGATATTCCGTTGCAGATTATTTCTTATATTGAGAAACTTAGCGATAGGGATGCTCGTATTCCTGAGTTGGGCTTCGCCTTAAGGTCAGCTGAAAACAGCTCGACTGGATTCACGCCCGCGGCGATGTATTTCGGTTGGGAGCTCTGCGCTCCGTTAGATTGGGAATTGGAACCGGTAAATATTTACCAGAACCGAAACCCAGATCTTGATTCAATCAGCAGCAGGATGATGGTTTTAGAGTATCAGAAAATTTGCAGTCTTCGCCTTCCTATTGGCAGCATGGGCAGAAAGAGTTGATGGCTATGATTAGGCAGCTTTGTACGGCTTTTTTTATAACGTTTTCAGCTGCGGAAGGCAAATGGCCTGAGCTATTGAACATACTGAGGGTGATTTCGGGTCAGGATCGCTTAGCGAATGATGATATTTGCAATATAAGTTTTTCGGAAAAGGCAAAGTTGATTCAGGATGATCATGTTACTTGTGCTAGATATTTAGACCACCGTTTTCGGGCTCTGCTTAAAGCTTTGCAAAAACTAGGTCCCCTTGGTTTTATTGAAGATTATTACTTTAGAGTTGAAAAAGAGCAGCAAAGAGGCTCTCCACATCAACATGGGTTGATATGGATTAAAGATGCGCCTAAGCTTAAAGATGATTTGTCGAATGTTAAAGAGGTAGAGGACTTTATTGATCAAGTTATTTCTTGCGCTGATAATGGGGATTTGTTAACGTCATTGCAAATGCATAAACACACGAAAACGTGTAGAAAGAAGGTTAATAATAGTTCAGTTTGTCGTTTTGGAATTCCATTTCCTCCCATGCCTAGAACTATTATTTATGATCCGAGTTTAAGAGAACCGGGTAGTCTTGACGAAGAACTTAATTGTAAGAACAATTCCATTAAATTGCGTGAGCTTTTTCAATCAAAAGAAAAAGAATTATGGGTAGATAGTTTTGAGGAGTTGTTGGAAAAGTTGCGATTAACTGAAGATGAATATATTAAAGCCATTACGTATGACCTTAAAAGGAAAGTGGTTTTATTTGAAAAGACACCCTAAAGATACTAGAGTTAATCCGTACAACCCGTGTACTTTGCGCCTCTGGCAAGCGAATATGGACATTCAGTTTGTACTTGATCCTTACGCTCTGGTTATGTATATCGTGTCTTATATAGGGAAATCTCAGCGTGGTATGTCAATGCTTCTGCGTGAAGCTGCTAAACGAGCGCAGTCAGATAAATGCACGGTGAAGCAAAAGTTGAAGGTGATTGCTAATCAGTTTTTGAACGCGCACGAGGTAAGCGCGCAGGAAGCGGCTTATAGTGCTTTACAAATTCCAGTCTCCAGGTGTAGTCGGGCTTGCATTTATGTTAACACAAATGTGCCCGAAAATCGTGTTCATATTCTCAAAAGCAAAGTTGAGCGTGAACAATTGTCCAAAGATAGTTTGGATGTTTCCGTTGCTGGAATATTATACCATTATGTTCAAAGGCCAGATGATTTAGAGGCAGTAACGTTAGCTCAATTTGCGGCTTGGTATGAATTTTCCAGAAGTCGTAGAGTTTCGAAAACTCAAAGTCAAATTGATGACGGTGAGAACGATGAAGTTCAATGTGGTAAATGGTTAAAACTGAAAAATGATTCAGGGTTCATTAGAAAACGTGGTCATTCTAAAATTATACGGTATCGTAGATTCAATTTGGTGAAAGATCCCGAGCAGTTTTATCGTGAACAAATCATGTTATTCTCGCCTTGCGTGATGAGAGTAGAGATATTTTGACAAAGGATGTAAAATCTGAGTATGAGCTTAGACTTGAGACTATAACGGAATCTAGAAAAGAATTTCATAATGAAATTGACGAAGCAGCTATTGAACAGGCTGTGAGAGATTTGGAAAGTGAAGCGATTGAAGCTGATCTTACTAATATCCAACCTGAATTGGAACATCAAAATGAAATAGATAGGTCTTTAATTGTTGAAGATTCTGAATTTCTAATTAATACAGTGGAAGAGGCAATAGGAAATGTTAACACAGATATTCTTGATGGTAATGCGGAAAAAACTGTTGCTCCATCAGTCACGTTAGTTAATGATTCAGAATACAATGCCCTTGTTAGAAAGCTAAATTTGAAACAGAAAGAAATATTTTATGAAGTTCTACCCATTTAAAGTGCAAAGAAACGCCTTTACGGCTATTTGTTACAGGAGGCGCTGGTGTTGGAAAAAGCGTTTTGATAAGTGCCATATTTGAATCTGTTACTAGATTTTACAATAAGCAACCAGGGTCTAATCCCTCGGAGGTTAAAGTTCTGCGATGCGCACCTACGGGCAAGGCTGCCTTTAATATAGGTGGGGCCACTTTGCATAGTACCTTTTGTCTACCCGTTAGTCAATTTGCCGGAAACATTTCCAGATTAGAAAGTGAAACTCTTCACAATTGTAGGTTGATGTATGGTCAAGTAAAATTGTTAATTATTGACGAAATATCAATGGTTGGTGCGAAGCTTTTTAACCGAGTAAACTCGAGAATGCAAGAGATAATGGGTTGCCCAGATTATTTCGGTGGTGTGTCTGTACTTTTAGTTGGAGATTTTAACCAACTTAGACCCGTCCGGGATCATTTCGCTTTTCAAAGTCAAAGTGATAGTGACAATCCATATGCGTCTTTAATTGGTAACCCAATATGGGAGGAATTCCAATTTAGTGAGCTTGAAGAAATTTTGAGGCAAAAAGATGATAAGAGCTTTGCGGAAGCTTTGAATAGAATGTCTGTGGGAACTATGAATCAGGATGATATTGACTTATTCGTAAGTTTAGAAGTAAACAGAGAGCGTGTACCGCCAAAAGAAGCGATACATCTTTTCCCTACTAACGTTGAAGTCAACCAATTTAACCAAGAGACTCTATCAGGGGCGTGCCAACCTTTTTACTGGAGCGGGGGCAAAATCCCACACTGGTAGAGTGCAATGAAAATATGTCTTTAGCCTACCTATTATTTCCCAAAGTTGATAGCTACAATAATTTGAAGCGTAAATGGCTACACCCTTTCTCTCTTGAAGCTGGCAGTTAATCAGCTCTATGATTAGCCACGGTTATATGCAAAAGAATTGCAACTCTCCATAGTGTATAGAAAACCGTGGTTGCTATAGCTATTATGTCTATACATGTATGTGTAAACCAAAACTGGTGGAAGTCAGGAACGATATATTCTCGAGGATATCAAACAATGCGAAATTCTTCATTTCCAGGACTAGTTTAAAATGATTCTACATTTCTACAAACTCTTAAGATACGTTTCACAATTCCTTTTACAACCTGAGCTTTATACTGAACTTCAAAACCGTCCTCGAGCGACGATTTTTAAACTATCAAAGATGTTACTTTTACCAATCCCCTTTACGATTGCAATATTTATGGAATCACGGGCACTGTCTATTCCCATGCATCACACTAAATAACTGGGCATCAGCGCAAAACTCTATTGGTTATTAACTACACGGAGTAAAAATTGAAGAACTTCAAATAATTTGTTTATAAATATTACGAACATGTTAATGATTAAGACCTGTATTTTCTTAATCACTTCCTCTCACAACAATTGTACACTGGGTAATGAAAATTTCACCTTCAATGAATTTTTTTACTGTTTAGACTCAGTCACCAGAGCGGGGGCGGTGCCCCCGCTGGAAAATTAGAGCGGGGGCCTTAGCCCCCGCTGCCCCCGTGGTTGGCACGCCCCTGGACTCTATTAAAAATGAGTACGGAAAAGTGTATTTCATTTTCAGTAGATGTTTTAAATGGTGATCTTAGTAGCGAAGTTAAAAGTATCATTCTTTCCCAAGTTCATACGTTAGCAACGTCTAATACGTATGGTCTTCCTAAAGAACTATTACTCGCTTGTGGTGCGAGATATATGATGACTAACAATGTAGATACGTCTGATGGACTTACGAATGGTGCGACAGGTTGGTTAAGAAAGATAGAGTACGGTACTAATAGGCTCGGGGAACAAATTCCGTTCAGAGTTTGGATTGAGTTTGGTGATGCTAATGTTGGGAAGTTGTTGAGACAAAAGTGTCTTGGATTGTACGAGCAGAATAACTATAACAGGACTTGGACTCCTGTCGAAAACGTTATGAAGGCAGTTAGTAGAAAATGGAGGCAAAATAATGTTTCAGTCTCTAGGAGACAGTTTCCTTTTGTCATTTCCGAGGCTATTACGATACACAAGAGTCAAGGCGATACATACTCGTCCGTAGTAGTGCATTGTTATCCCAGAAAGAAATTAGAAAGAACTCACTTATACGTTGCTTGTAGTAGGGCTAGAAACGCCTCCGGTTTGTATATTGAGGGTAAATTTCAAGTTCCAAATGCGCCTAAAAACAATCAAGTAGAATTGGAACTTAAAAGATTACGGGATACGAAGAGTATTGTATTACCGTTTTTGAACGAACGGGTTTACATTTATGTTCATAATGTGCAGTCTTTAAACGCGCATTTTGAAGATATTTTAGCAGACACGGTAATAAAAAATGCCCAGTTATTATACTTTGTTGAAACGTGGAAGAAAGTTACCGATGATTTTAGTGTGCCATCCTTTAGGGAAGTGGGCGGTATTTATCTGCCAAGAACGGCACGTAGAATTGCGTTTGGTTCTTCCATTTATTTAAAAGACTCACCCGAAAATGTAGTTAACGATTTGGATAATAGGGTTTTGCGAACCGATAGACCTTTCAGAAATTCGCATGTGGAACGTTGCTGGTTGGATGTTTCCATTGAAAATTAACCGATGACTGTTGTTTTGTTGTACAAATCGCCCGGAGCGAGTTTGAGATCAGTTTTTGAGGATTTTAATCCTTTATTCGATATTAGATACGATGCCTCTATTCCGACAGTTCTAGTTGGAGATTTTAATATAAATTTTTTAAAAAGTAAAACGGCCCTGAAAATGTTCTTTGATTCTTTTAACATGTCTCTTCTGCCGGGTCTTGAAGAGAAAATTTCAACTGACTATCATTGCCAGTTAGATTTAGCGTTCGTAAACAAACTTTTTCGAGACAGATTCGAGGCCTCTTACAGAGAATCGTACTATTCGTATCATAAAGGAATATGTTTCGTTAAAAAGAAATAGCTGTAGAAGTTTAGTATACCGTTATGGTTGGTGAACTTCCTAGCTGTAGAAGATTTGTATTATAACCCTGTGAGAGTCCTAGCTCTCGAAGCTTTGTATTATAACCCTGTGAAAGTCCTAGGTCTCGAAGCTTTGTATTATAACCCTGTGAAAGTCCTAGCTCTCGAAGCTTTGTATTATAACCCTGTGAAAGTCCTAGCTCTCGAAGCTTTGTATTATAACCCTGTGAAAGTCCTAGCTCTCGAAGCTTTGTATTATAACCCTGTGAAAGTCCTAGCTCTCGAAGCTTTGTATTATAACCCTGTGAAAGCTCTAGCACTTTAAGCTTTGTATTATAACCCTGTGAAAGCCCTAGCTCTCGAAGATTTGTATTATAACCCCGTGAAAGCCCTAGCTCTCGGAGATTTGTATTATAACCCTGTGGAAGTCCTAGCTCTCGAAGCTTTGTATTATAACCCTGTGAAAGTCCTAGCTGTAGAAACTTTGTATTATAACCCTGTGAAAGTCCTAGCTGTAGAAGCTTTGTATTATAACCCTGTGAAAGTCCTAGCTCTCGAAGCTTTGTATTATAACCCTGTGAATGTCCTAGCTGTAGAAGCTTTGTATTTTAACCCTGTGAAAGCCCTAGCTCTTGAAGCTTTGTATTATAACCCTGTGAAAGCCCTAGCTCTCGAAGCTTTGTATTTTAACCCTGTGAAAGCCCTAGCTCTCGAAGCTTTGTATTATAACCCGAAAGGGTTAGTGAAAGCCCTAGCTCTCGAAGCTTTGTATTATAACCCGAAAGGGTTAGTGAAAGCCCTAGCTCTTGAAGCTTTGTATTATAACCCTGTGAAAGCCCTAGCTCTCGAAGCTTTGTATTATAACCCTGTGAAAGCCCTAGCTCTCGAAGCTTTGTATTAAAACCCTGTGAAAGTCCTAGCTCTCGAAGCTTTGTATTATAACCCTGTGAAAGACCTAGCTCTCGAAGCTTTGTATTATAACCCTGTGAAAGCCCTAGTTCTCGAAGCTTTGTATTATAACCCTGTGAAAGTCCTAGCTCTCGAAGCTCTGTATTATAACCCTGTGAAAGCCCTAGCTCTCGAAGCTTTGTATTATAACCCTGTGAAAGTCCTAGCTCTCGAAGCATTGTATTATAAACCTGTGAAAGTCCTAGCTCTCGAAGCTTTGTATTATAACCCTGTGAAAGTCCTAGCTCTCGAAGCTTTGTATTATAACCCTGTGAAATCCTAGCTCTCGAAGCTTTGTATTATAACCCTGTGAAAGCCCTAGCTCTCGAAGCTTTGTATTTTGACCCTGTGAAAGCCCTAGCTCTCGAAGCTTTGTATTATAACCCCGTGAAAGCCCTAGCTCTCGAAGATTTGTATTATAACCCTGTGAAAGTCCTAGCTGTAGAAGCTTTGTATTATAACCCTGTGAAAGCCCTAGCTCTCGAAACTTTGTACTATAACCCTGTGAAAGTCCTAGCTCTCGAAGCTTTGTATTATAACCCGAAAGGGTTAGTGAAAGTCCTAGCTCTCGAAGCTTTGTAAAGTCAGCCGTAATCAATGGTTGATGGAAATCCTAGCTCTCGAAGCTTTGTATTATAACCCGAAAGGGTTAGAGATAGTCCTAGCTCTCGAAGCTTTGTATTATAACCCGAAAGGGTTAGTGATAATCCTAGCTCTCGAAGCTTTGTAAAATCAGCCGTAATCAATGGTTGATGGAAATCCTAGCTCTATAGGAGCTTTGAATGATGAAAGAGGTATCTTTGAAAGTTAAGCATAATTTAGTGGCGTAGCGTGAGGGGGTGAAAGGATGTCTATTCTACTGTTTAGTCGAAACTTGAAAGCGGTTACCTAACATTGTAATGCTGATAATATTCATCAAAGCTGCATTAAGTATGCGAGTTGAGAGAAGATTCTCGGAATTGAAATTGATCAAATGTATTAGTCTTCAATGTCCAAGTCGAGATTAACAAATCTCCTTATCTTGACAATCGAACAATAGGTATAAATAAACTTTTGTCACCATACTAAAGACTTTGCTTTGGAAAAAACACGCAAAATGAAAGTTTTTTTTAATGAAATACGTTTTATTTTAATCCTTTAGAAAACAGTGAAACATTATCACAGCTTTTAGGCCAGGACAGATAGGCCAAAAAAGGGCTTGACCTAGAACATTTGAACATAAAGATGAAAATTGGTACATGGATTGTTTTTGACCCCACAAAAAATATACTAAAAGTCCCCTGCTGTAGAACGCGAGCTTTCGCCGCCATCTTGGAAAATGGCCGCCGGGAATGGCAGCATCAATGTATTCTACATTCTTCTTCAAAAATTATGAAAATTGGTACGCATTATGAATGGAACCATATGAACTTCATGGCAAAATTTTACAGCTCTGTGTTCAATAGTTTGGTCGCCATATTGGACAATGGCCGCCGTGAATGCTAGGTACAGTATATTTCACTATGTTGTTGGAAAATTATGAAAATTGAGAGTTATTATAATCAGAGCTGTGTGAACCTCATAGTAAAATATTGAATCCATTAGTCGGTTAGTTTGGCCGCCATGTTGGAAAATGGCTGCCATCAATGCCATTTAGTTACAGTATATGGTTCAAAAATTATGAAAATTGGTAATAAGTATGTTGAAGACCGTCTAAACATCATACTTGAATATTGAAGACGTGTTTCTGATAGTTTGGGCGCCATCTTCGAAAATGACTGTTTGAAATGCCAAATATATAACCGATATATTAATTTTTTTCAATATTTTTTTATTGAGTAGATGATTTTCATGAACGTATTAAATGTCATAAAATTAACTATCTTCGAGTCTAAATTATTGACCCATCTTCAAAAATGGTCGCTGAAATATTACTATCTAAAATCTGAAAAAAAGGAATACCATATTACTCGGATTTTGGTTAGGAAAAACCATTTTATATGGGGTGTAAACATTCTAGTGTCGTTAAGGATTAGATTTACGACACATTTTTAACATTTCGTTCATATTTCTCTTCATCCTGAAGATTTTTTTATTACGGCTAATACCTTGCCAATGACCACACATGGCCCAGCAAGCTAATCCAGATCGTCTACATTCACAGTTCTTTATAGAACATGTTCTGCAGACTGCAGGTACAAATAATGAGTGTTATAAGTTCATCTGATGCCGAAAGGAGAATGGTGTGAATGGGTCTTCGACTTTCGCGATCGCGAACCAATCCCCACTGTTCAGGAATAAATCGTTTCCCAGCTATTGTTGGACTTGAAGATACGCTCGGAAAAAATGCAGTTTTGCGGCGTCTGTTGTTGGATGAAACTTAGCGAGATCAAATGAGGACTTGACAGTATGTGTGGCAAGGGTTCCATTATACGTCTAATATCTACATAGTTGAAGCTTGGACGTGTCAATTATCACCCTAAGAAAAGCGAAAAGAAATCTCTCTTCGGCAGCAATGGCTTCCTTAGATGCAATATGGTAATTAAAAAAGCCCAACAAATTAGTAAAATGTTGATTATCTGTCATTACTTTAAACCACGCCTTATCATAACCAAACCCAGTTACAGCACGTAAATGAAAGAAGTGTTCTTTTTAACCTTTTTAACTCAAAGGATTTGTCGTGGCGGAGGGGGCCTGAGTTCGGTGTTACGGTTCGGGAGTTCCTTGGGTTCGCCCTTGGTTCAGACCGTTCCTTATCCCAATCCGTGAAGGTTTTGCCCGGCCGCTTCGCCCACGACCAGGTGTTGTCTTGGCTCGCCCCCGCTATTGGCAACCCTCTAGGGGTCGCGCATGCACTATTTGTTTGGGCCGTATGGCACTGTTGTGCTTGGAGAGAACTCCCCCGTCTCCTCGAGTCTTCTGCTGCCTTAATCCTTCCCTGTCACCGACCACCTTATGACTGGGCTCGACGTTGACGGTGTCCAGCTTCTGTCACCTGCTCAAGTGGCGTTTGTGGGGCCCACTGGCCGATCCCGTGTGCCATGACGGCGGTTCCGCGGGTTCAATTTGGAATATGATGGGGAGGGGCGCTGATAAGGCCCCCAGCTAAGTGTAGCGCCTAATAAAGAGTTCTGACATGCAATTATTATGAAAAATCTTCAGGATGACGATGAATATGAATGAAATGTTAGAGATTTGTCTAAAATCTAATCTTAAACAACACTAGAATATATAAACCCTATATTAAAGAATATTCTCTAATCAACATGTTGAGAATAACATCTTTGAATAACTTTTCTTTCTTTCAGAATTTAGGGCAATAATTTTCGTGTGGTCATTTTTAAAGATGGCTTCGATAATTTCAACTTCGAGATATCTATTTTTTGTTGTTTATTACGTTAATAAAAATCATCTATTCAAAATAGGAATTTCAAAAAGATTTACATATTTGAAATATTTTTAGCATTTCCAGAAGTCATTTTCCATGATGGCGCCCAAACTAACAGTAGCACGTCTTCAATATTCAAGTATGATGTTTAAACGGTCTTCATCATAATTATTAAAAATTTTTATAATTTTTGAACCATATACAGTATCTAAATGACATTGATGGCGGCCATTTTCCAACATGGCGGCCAAACTATCTGACAAATGGCTTCAATATTTTAGTATGAGGTTCACACAGGTCTCATTATAATACCTATCAATTTTCATAATTTTCCAACAACATGGTGAAATATACTGTACCTAGCATTCACGGCGGGCATTTTCCAATATGGCGACCAAACTATTGAACACAGAGCTGTAAAAGTTTTCCATAATGTTCATGTGGGTCCAATCATTATGTGTACCAATTTTCATAATTTTTGAAGAAGAACGTGGAATACATTGTAGCTGTAATTCCCGGCGGCCATTTTCCAAGATGGCGGTGAAAGCTCGCGCTCTACAGCAGGGGACTTTTAGTATATTATTTGTTGGGTCAAAAAAAACACATGTACCAATTTTCATCTTTATGTTCAAATGTTCTAGGTCAAACCCTAAAAGTCCTGGGCTATTTATTACAAAACTTAATAAGCATAATTGCGAAAAAATGGAGGGCGGAAAGTCCATGGTTGGCCTCGGGTGGGATAAGCTCACGCTACGCCACTGCTATAGTAAGGGTTGCTCAAATTTAGTAGAAGTGCTAGCTGTAGAAGCTTTGCATAGTAACTTGGAAGGGTTAGTGATAGTCCTAGCTCTCGAAGCTTTGTATTATAACCCGAAAGGGTCAGTGATAGTCCTAGCTCTCGGAGCTTTGTAAAATCAGCCGTAATCGATGGTTGATGGATATCCTAGCTCTAGGAGCTTTGTAAAATGAACTTATAACCCAGATGGGTTAGAAGCTTTACCTTTTTAAGTTGTTGAAAACCCTAGCTGTAGAAGCTTTGTATTATAACCCTAAAGGGTTGGTGAAAGTCCTAGCTCTCGGAGCTTTGTATGATCAGCCGTAATTAATGGTTGGTGGAAATTCTAGCTCTAGGAGCTTTGTAAAATGAACTCACCCGAAAGGGTTGCTTGAACTGGAAACTTATCACCCGAAAGGGTCGTTCTAATTAGAAACCTATTGCCCGAAAGGGTCGCTCAATTTAGAAACTTATTGCCCGAAAGGGTCGTTCAAATTAGAAACTTATTACCCGAAAAGGTCGTTCAAATTGGAAACCTATTGCCCGAAATGGTCGTTCAAATTGGAAACCTATTGCCCGAAAAGGTCGCTCAAATTGGAAACCTACTGCCCAAATTGGTCGTTCAAATTGGAAACCTACTGCCCGAAATGGTCGTTCAAATTGGAAACCTACTGCCCGAAATGGTCGTTCAAATTGGAAACCTACTGCCCGAAATGGTCGTTCAAATTGGAAACCTATTGCCCGAAAGGGTCGCTCAAATTGGAAACCTACTGCCCGAAATGGTCGTTCAAATTGGAAACCTACTGCCCGAAATGGTCGTTCAAATTGGAAACCTACTGCCCGAAATGGTCGTTCAAATTGGAAACCTACTGCCCAAACTGGTCGTTCAAATAGGAAACCTACTGCCCGAAATGGTCGTTCAAATTGGAAACCTACTGCCGGAAATAGTCGCTCAAATTGGAAACTGTGGAAGTGGTATCTGTGATATCTAGATATGAAGGGTTGCTGAAACTGGTATGTTCAGTTGGTAGAGTTACTATTTCTCATCAGATATGATTGGTAAGTTAAATAAAATCACTTTTGATAATAAATAGAGGAGGTAGCCTATCGTTAAATATAAAAAAAAATCACTTCTGTGTTACGTATAGTGAACAAGTTTATTTACATGAAGATGCGTTTGTACAAAGCGCAATACCAGTCGTATCCATATTAGTTATTACTAATGTTTATATAAAAACAGGTGAATAAAGTTAAGTTCACAATTTAACAAGAAGTGTTTTTATCTTTAACATTATCACCTTTGATGGGGTTTAAAACGTTTTTTTTTACCATCGTAGAAAAAGGACGCTAACCATTATTGTATTGTGTGGTTGCAATCAAGAGTACAACGGGAATTGCAACGCATGCAACAGTTAGGCATCATGGTGCCCGTCACGGAGCTCACCGATTGGGTCCACCCAACGGAAGTAGTGGAAAAAGCAAAAGGAAGGTCACACACGAAACCCTACTATCCAATGCCTACCGCTCAACAAATCTACGCTGATCTACACCGTCCTGGACGCGCAAAGTGCGTTCTGGCACATAGAGCTGGATGAACCAAGCTCTTAATTGTGTACATTCGCAACACCTTACGGACGATACAGATTCCTCCGGCTACCTTATGGTCTCTCCTCAGCGTCAGAATTATTTTCAGCAACTAGCGGTAGACAAGATTGAATACTAGGGCAACATCCTGTCCTCCAAAGGCCTCGAAATTTCACCAACAAAAGTTCAAGCGATTCAATGAATACCGTCCCCAACAGACAAAAAATCACTACAAAGATTCCTTGGCATGGTGAATTATTTGGTAAAATTCCCGCCCCAACACTCAACAATTACAGCTCCACTACGCGAGCTCCAGAAGAAAGAGGTCTCATTCATGTGGGACGCAAAGAGGAAAGCTGTCTTCCTAAAACCTAAACGTCTCATCTCCTCGTCCTCAATACTGGCCTATTACAATTCGCAAGCCACCAGGACAATATCAGTAGAAAGCAGCCTAATAGGCGTCGGTGCAGTACTACTACAAAATGGTAAACCTGTTGAGTATGCTTCAACCTCTTTCACCCGCACTCAACTAAACTACGCGCCAATAGAACGTGAACTTCTAGGCATGGTCTATGCGTGCGAAAGATTCCACTATTATGTCATTGGCGTCCCCTTTATCGTACAGGCCGATCATAAACCTTTAATTGTTTAACACTCTCACCACGCATCCAGCGCTTAGTTCTTCGCCTTCTCAGATACCAAATAATGATAGTCTACATACCTTGCACTCATTTACAAGTGGCCGTCACGTTGTCACGTGCTCCTCAATCCACGACAGAAATTGACTCATCCTACTTAGAAACCGATGAGCCGGGAGTGTGGCTCTGTTGCAAGGAAAGCAAATTCAATTCAACAACGCTAACGCATCTGAGCCACCTGCACAAACGATACTGTTCTTTATAAAAGGATAGCGATCTGCATGCGAAAAATTTCACAGCGAGTTAAAGCCGTTCTGGGCGATAAAAGAAGAACTTCATGCATCAGAAGGCCTAATTTACCGAGGGGATGCGCTTTACGTTTCGAAGTGCTCCGCCGTGATGTAATGACCCAAATTCACTCGGTTCATCAAGGAATAACCGCGTGCCTATCTAAAGCCAAGCTGTATCTCTACTGGTCACAAATGAAAAGAGGCATCACAAAGTATGTCCAGAACTGTACAACTTGCCGAAAAAAGGGTCCGTTCCAACACGCTATGCGCTTACGCCTCACGATGTACCTCAGCTACCCTCGCACAATGTTGGTGCGGATCTCTTCCACATCAATAATACAAATCTTATCATTCTTGTTGACTATTACTCCAAATGCGTAGAAGGTGAAGAGTTACGAAGCACTAATGATAAAGCGATAATAAAGTTCCTAAATCCACAATTCTGTCGATATGGTGCTCCGCAGAAATTGGTGTCTGATAATGGTCCTCCCTTTAACTCGAGCTTTTTCAAGGGTTTACTCCAACAATGGGCAGTAGAACACGTATCCAGCGCATATCATTCTTAAAAAGCAACGGTATGACAGAACGAACCATTCAAACAATAAAAAACCTGGCAATCAAAGCGCAACAGGAAGTTCTTGACCTACAGTATGTTCTTATGGAATATCGTTCGACGCCCATTGGAAAGCTACCGTCACCCAGCGAGATGTTAAAAGGACGCCGTACCAGAACACCGTTAACTATAAACAAATCAAACACTTCGAACGCACTTCTCAACTTGTCATATTCGCAAACCTTACTGGATTAAAAAACCCAATTATTAAACGTCAAAATCACGCGCACCGCACAATACCTGAAACCCTAATGGCCGGGAGACCAGCATATTACCATGTCGGATCACGGTAATGGAAACCTGCAGAAGTACTACACGGAACCAAATAGCCCTTGTCGTCTATCCTGAAGATAAATGACGGAAAATGATGGCGGAGAACTCGCCACCAAATACGTCCGACACACATACACAGTACAGTACCTCAAAGCGACTACGCTGAACCCAACACGGCGCAAGAAGTACAACAGGTAGAGGGCAATTGTGTTAAGCATTTGCGGCAAACTATAACCAATCTACCCGATCCTGCGGCCAATACTTACCGAACCACTTCAAGAGTCAGACTATGAAGATTACCACCACCCATACAAAAACAAACTTCAATTTCAACAAATCAAATTAATTCACTGACCTCGGCAACGCAGAACACATCTCCAACACCACGACCCTTGCAAAATCAAACTTCAGTCTTAACAACTCAAACTCATTCACCGATTTCAGCAACACAGATCCGATCTCCTACTATACTTCAAACGTCAAGACCAGACCAATAGCAAATAGTGGTATTAATTACACCGCGTAAACTCGAACCGCCACGTACAACATCAATATCAAACATTAGGACTTTAAGTCCTTCTGGCACGACGACTGCTCAGACGCTGAACGACGACTGCTCAGACGCTGAACGAGGACTTCTCAGACGCTGGACAACACCAGAACAGCGCTACTCGAATTTCTCCGGGAAGTTCCCCATTTCCCAAGACAATTTCTGTATCCGCCATACCCAGCACACCAGCACCACTTACACATTTACAGCAAGTACACAACAACCAAGGTCAACCCGAACAAGAACTAATATTTTCAATCCAAAACGTTTTCGTAATACTTAAATTTTTTAAGAATGAAAGATGTTATATACTCCTGTTATATACTTTCGTAATACACTTGATATATACTCTTGCTATATACTCTTAATAACATTATCATATATTGTTGGTCTCACCACTAGTATACCCTGATCTATTCCACTAGTGCGCGTCACCTATAGCGAATAACGAGGATTCCTCATAAAGGAGCTAGCTACTTTGTAGTCAGTTTACATTGGACACTTTATGAGCACAATCAATAAATATTTTATTATAATTAATTCTGTCGACTTACTAAACATAAGTGGGTTTTCCCAGAACCTTGTTTTAGACGTACGAGTGTTTTTTTTGGTTCGAATTAGCCATTAGTATTTTTGCATAAATTGGTAGTAATGAAAATTAGAGATACGTTTAGGACATATCATGTTGTTTTAATTAGGGAGACCAGAGATTAAAAAAAGATTTATGATTTGAAATTGAACTTTAAAATTACCGAGATAAACGCTAAGGTAAAAGAAACCCCTTCAGTTCTATAACCTTGAAAAACTGATAAAAAAAGTTCAGTTTTTCCTTAAAAAGGAAACAAGATCTTCTCGTTAAGGTATGTTCTAATGGAAATCGTGTCTTACAGATTTTATTCTGAATTAAACGTTATATAAGGCAAAGCTAGTGGCAAGCATCAGAGAATAAAATTTAACATAGAACTTATATATTCTTTGTAAGTAATGATTTGAAACCTAGGATTAGCGATTAGGATTTCTATATTGAGTCGTATACTAGTCTTTTCCCCGACTCGGAGAGGTAATATTTTGGTTTTCCCAACTTGTTACTACACTAGTATTTTCTATGATTATTGTAAAAACTTATTTTAGACAAGTTCGTTTTTTATAAATACTATAAAAGGGGATTATTTTGTTATTTTTGTTCATTTACGGTGCAAACATGGAACGTTTTAGGTAGTAGCATAAGTCAAGGCCGACTAATATGTCGCCCTCAATCCAAAATCCTAATGTTCAACTCTATGAAGCTTAACATTATGAGGTGGAAAAATTTTCGCGACCAAGGGGGTGCACTTTTTTCACAGCCTAACTTTACAGCACTAGCAAAGTCTAAAAGGTATAGTGTCTCATTTCTCGTAGAGTAAGGTTAACTAGGCGTTTTTGTATAGGTTTCAAAGAAAATATTTAAACCACGATGCATTTCAATAAAAGTTTCAATTCAAATCTCGCGCTTAATTTCACCATTCTAATTAAGTTCACTAGATTTTTTTATTTAACTTTTTGGGCCTATTTTTTGTCTTTCTAAGCCTAAGGTTAAATGATCACAAAGAAATAGTAGGAGAATTTTTATAATTTTCTCATGGTTTCAACGAATATTTAGCATAGTGTGTTTTTATGCGGTGCATTGTATTATCCGACCATTCTAATTTCCAAATGTAAGTTACGATTTAGTGAAATACTATATAATTAGTCTTAAAAAATTGGACGATTGAGTTTGACTATTCCAGAACTAATTTATTCCCAAATAACGTTTCTCCCCAAGAAGGGACAGATATTATGCAAAAACGAGTTTTGCTTCGCAGTCCTTAAAAAACTGCATTTATACACAATCCGCCACACTTTTCAAACCCACAAAGGGCCAGAAACTAGAAATTATTATATGTATTGCAATTTGAAATGGAGTTTAATCGATATGACAAATTTGCTTTCAATTGCGTAGTTCAAACATTTGTTATGATTTGAAATTTTACAACAAACACGGGTATAAATGCCGCGTTTCGGAACCATGAGAGAGCTAAATCAAGGACGATTATGACTCGAGTTCGAACTGAAGTTTAAAACTTATACAAGATGTAACAACACACATATGAACACCTTTTCTGAATGTATGATAAATGTCAGAAATACGACACTGCTTTTAAAGCCACAAATCAGAATGAGGGACCTCATTTTAGAAGTAGTAAAGCGACATTTTACTCGAAATAAATGTTCTTCTTATCTCTTCCACCCTGAAAAATTAAAATGCTAAAAGCTCATTTTGTATTTTTTCGCCTTAATTATTTGACATGGATAAGTTTTTATGGGAACAGATTCTAAATAATTTCGTACGTGAAAATGTAAGTTCCCTTTATCTCGAAACGCGGCATTTATACCCGTTTGCAATACATATAATCATAAGTTTATAAGATATGTTCCATAAGTATGACACTTCCTATACTTCGTAATGCTAGAGACTTACTGAGAGCTAGTTCGAAAACGGCGCGAGAATTGACAACACTCGGTTTTGCAGTCCATCTTCCTAATTAGTCTGTCCTTAGCCTTTGACAGCGCCTCACTAGGCGTCGCTTTACGAGAATCTATGACGTTTCGGCTACGTCACTTCGTGACAAGCTCTCATTAACCAAAGACACACTTATGGAACATATCTTATAAACTTATGATATAATAATTTCTATTTTCTGGCCCTTTGTGGGTTTGAAAAAGTGTGGCGGCTTGTGTATAAATGCAGTTTTTTAAGGACTACGAAGCAAAACTCGTTTTTGTATAATTGCATTAATATTTATAAGTCTGCCTGATCAATTTATTTTTACTTGTAAGCTTACTAATTATAGTTAGTGGCTAAGGTATATAAACTTGATTCATACCCTCTGATTTAGAGTATGATTAAAGTTCTTGCTCAACATAGTAGAGCGGTGAGTCAAGTATGTTGACGAGAGACATCTGACACACTCTTATTAAACAGAATAAATGACTTTATTCATTGGAAACTTAATGTTATAATGAATGGTTTTATTCGAAGTACATTGGGCTGAAGCGTGACGTAGCAGTCACGCAAAACGGCACAAACTAATGCTTAAAGTATTTATCTTAGGGCTTTGTGTGTTCGTTTATATGTGGTAGTGAACGGATTAATCATACCCGGTCACGTGACATGACGTCATATCCGGTGACGTGTCATGACGTCATATCCGGTGACGTGTCATGACGTCATATACGGTGACGTATCATGACGTCATATCCGGTGACGTATCATGACGTCATATCCGGTGACGTATCATGACGTCATATCCGGTGACGTGCCATGACGTCATATCCGCTGACGTATCATGACGTCATAACCGGTGACGTCAACGAGGTAATTGACTTGTGACGTCACGACAGATGTTAATGGTAATAGGTAATGACTATCCATTCAGTTGGGCCTAGCGTTCATTCATTTAGGCCTAGCGGTGTTCAGCTATTTGAACTTCGTGCCTGGGGTATGGCGCACCCGAATCCGGGCATAGGAGCTTTTAGCGCCCACCTAGCGTTGGAAATTTACTTAGTTACGGGTCAACCGGCTCTGATCGTTGCTATTGCTTGGAAGCCGTCGGCCCGTCGAGGGAAGTCGCTTGGAAAAAATCTCTCCCGCTCAGCTGATCGTTACGCGCCAGCCGGCTCATTCGTTGCTTGGAAAGCGGTCGAGGACTCGATCACTCAGGGAAGTAGTCGCTTGGAAAAACCTCTCCCGCTCAGCTTGTTCATTCATTCGTTGCCTGGAAGCAGTCGAGGTCGCTTGGAAAAACCTTTCCAGCTCAGCTGATCGTGATCCCGGGTTTTGAAGTTGATTCTTGATCGTTTCGCCATTTCGCTGATCGTTTTTGCCATAGACGCAAGCTGAATTAGAAGCAGTTCAACTTACTTGGCAGCCATTGCTTGGCCTCGTGGTGCTTCAACAGTCGGTAAGCCTAACTTTACAATAATCCAAACTCATCTAGCCCCCCTTAAATTATTTATTAATTAGTATTAAGTATTTAAATTAATTAGACTGTGTTAAATGTTAGTAAATTTTATTTATTTATTGAAAATCAAGTACCACAAATAAAATTTTACAACGAGATGCTGTACAAGAGAGAATCCCTTAATAATTAGTTTAGGGCCTATTATTATTAGCTATTAAGTGGGGTACGTAATTAATTTAGATATAAAGCGAGTGAATTTTAGAACACGAGGCCAGTTGCCCTAAGCCTTGTCCCATTTCTTTATTAAACCATAGCCCACTTGATAACAGTTATTTACGGGGTCTGTCTGTGCAGCCAGCGTGCGTGATCAAGTGGGCTATGGTTTAATAAAGAAAGGTCTTCGCAAATTTTTTAAAACGTTTTCTTACTATCCGCGACGGTCGTGGTCGTATTTCAGAAAGTTTAAATTTTTTGGCAAGTCTCTCTCAATTTTCTCAATGAAAATGTTTGTTTTTAAATTTGAAGATTTCATCGCGAATTAAATATCTTTATACATTTAAGTAAGTGTAGGGATGGTACTGGTAATTGTGAACACTTTTTACAAATCTTTGAATAACTTCCGTGGCGCTAACGTTAGACACCTGAAACTTTCAGGACATGAAATATGATTCTTTATACACAATTCGCTATGTTTTCAGCTTTTTAACTCTCTTAAATTTTTCACAATATCCTATTTCCAAAACCCCTTAGAGGACCCCAAATGTGAACAATCGCTGGTAAGTGTAAACACCCTGACCCTAAATAGTGAACGCGGGACCCAAATGTGAACACCAATGCTAATCAAATGGGAGGTATAAAAAGGCCCTTGGAAAAAAAGCTACCAATACCTAGGGCCTAAATTCATGCAACTGGATTAAAGTTTACGCATATTTCATAAGTGATAATAGGATAATATAATTAAAAACATTACCCGAGTCAAAATGCTCAATAATTTGTTGAGAAGTCACATTTTATTCAGTCCCTAGCATAATAGCTGACTCGCGAATTCGCGATCCCGCTTTCCCGCCCAATAATTAGTGGTAGCTACGGCCCTCTTACGGCTGAATTGAAAACTTTACTAAAGGCGCGAAATTTGAGTCTTTTTTTGGGTCAATGATGTATTTTAAAGTTAATATTACCCGAAAGTAGCTTGTTTACACCACTGTTACGTTTAATCTTTTAGTAAAATAGCTTAATAAGGATTCTAATTAACCTTGAAACGTCGTGTTCACATTTGCAATTTTTACTTGCTTTTTTCCAACTCTATTTTTGAATCGAATTCCGAATCGAAACCAGAGATTTTAATATCAATTTTATAGCAAAAACCGTGATCTATCTAATGGTTAAAGGTTTGTTATCGTGGGATTATTGTAACTCTCGCTAAAGCTTATTCCCCGATGGTATTGTATTAAGAAACACCTAAAATTGGCATCAACTTAAGTTGATTAGTCCGAGTTCTTGTATATATTGGTCCGTATCTTTCTTCCACGTATTCCTACAATATTCTAACCATTTGTATCGTAATCCTCGATATTCAATCTACAAATTGAGCTCTTTAAAAGGAATTTGAGCCGCCCAAAACTTTGTTACAAAACTTTAAAGAAAAAGTGTTCACAATTAGAATCGTTCACAATTACCGGTACCAACCCTACTACTGTACTTCAATTAAAATTATTAATGTATATGTATAATTTAGAAATTTAATGTACTTTACGTAAGCCTTGGTCACACTGGTTAGTGTGGTAAAAGTTCATAGATTGTTTATATCTTTGAATTTTTGGTGTTAGTGCAATTTGCAAAATTGCAACACATAGTTAAGTTGCGTATTGTGAAGTTGCTACTCTGCTGGGTCTGGTAGGCTGCTGTTAGCACTATCCATAAGGACTAAAAACTAACAACACCAACTGGAATTCCCCGCAAATAGACCCAGAATTATTTCAAAAATGGAATAACATTCCAAAAAATTGGGCCGTGAAGTATGTAGAGTGGACCCGTTGGTAAGGCAAGACAGAAAATTTGTCACTACCCGCAAAAAGAAAATTCTTCCATTATATACCATTCCAATTTCACCACCAAAGAAGGAGAAGTAAGTAGAAAATCAATCGTGAAAGTAGACCAACATCATGATGAAACACGTTTACCCGTGAGTCCTAAGGCTAAACAACGCAGGAAAGCGTGGACTGGGGACGAGGAAGAACGTTTGTTTATTGGTGTTGAGAAATATGGTGCTGGTGAGTGGTATAAAATTGGCGAAGAATTCGGGATTCAAAGGTCGAGCCAGCAGATGAGTGGTAAATGGAGAAACCTTTCAAAAGGCGATAATATGTTAAAAGTTAAAAAGAGGGTTTTAAGCAAAGAAAAGAAATAAAAAAAAGTATTCATTAAATGTTTTATAAGTAATGATCCTATAAAATAACAAATTTTATAGGATCATTCACCCATTACTAAATTTTATTACTTAGACGAAATTATCGAAAGCCTTAAAAAACCAAAATTTATTCATTATATTATAAATTTTTCATTTTTTATTCATTATTTTATAAATTTTTAATTTTTTATTTAAGTAACATTTCGAACGCGCGTGATGCGATTCGTTTAAATTAAAGAGATTAATTGGCCGCGTTTAAATTCAATTAATTACGAACCGAAAATATATTGAAAGATACGTATAAAAATTTATCGAAATCCAGATCCTACGAAAAATGAAACCAAATTGAAAGAAATGAACCAAATTTTCCTTAATTTTTAAATGATCTTGTAATATGTAAAATATGCAAGCTTTTTGGGTTAGTTCGATTTGACGAAAAGTTGTATAAAAAAACTGCCATAGTTAGAATTCTTTTTTATAATATTATTGTTTTGATGATCAAATGTATAAAAAAATTGTCATCTTGTTGCAATACCCATCAATCGGGAAGAAGAAAAAAAAGTATAAAAAAGGTTTCTTGGAAGAAAAAAAATTGTTATTATGGAAAAACGAAAAAGTTTACAAGATTATTCGGAAAAAAAAATATTTCTTAAGTGTCGTGAAATGTCGTTTTAATTTATATTTTAGATAATTATAAGTGAGAGAAATTTTATTTGCAACTAATTACGTCAAAATTAAATCAATGAATATTAATAAAGATAGTATTATTCGAAAGATTTCTCGCAACTTTTCAAAATTCTTAACTTCTATCTCTATGCTACTGACCGAAATATTAAATTGGAAATGATTAATAAAAAACAAGAAACAAACAAAAAAAATAAACCAAAACCCCTCCATCATAATAGTTATACATTGTCGGTTTGTAATGTTAACTCTCCTGTAATTCCCACATGCTCAGTGGAAATAATTAAATACCTTTATGGTTGAAAAATAAGTCGTAATTTTTTATTTGTTATTTGCAGTATATATTACTATATTCGAACATCAGTGCTTTGTTGCAGTATTACTTTATCAGAACAAGAATATATCATCATATCAGAAGTAAATTTACTTCTGATCATATATATGTAATTATGAAAGGTTTAGGTGGATGGAGATGATTAGTTGTGGAGGATTTCAAAAAAGTGGTAAGAATTCGATTTACATGTTTAAGCGCAACTTTTGAAGATTATTCAAAGGAACCCAAAATTAACATAACATTATGTTCTATGGGAGGAGGTAGCTTTTTTGGCCAGATCCTTTGTCCTATACATCCGAATAAGCTGAAATGTTAATGAGACGTGTGTTTTGGCGTGTTTTATTAAACTAAAAAGGGTCCAAGCTTCTACAGTGGATAGTTTTTCTTATAAAAATTATTTTCCAAAGTCAAAATGATGGCTTCAGTGCTAAGACTGAATCTTCGGATGATCGGATCTACTGGTCCCCCTTCGATGACATTCTGAAGCTTCTTGTGTTTTTAGCCACATCGTATATATACGATGAGGCTATTAGTTTCACTGGGGCCGTAGTAGTAGTAGTAGTAGTGCCACAGTCCCACCTTTGGTAGTATCGTTCGTCATTTTTGAACGACGCTAGAAAAGATTTTCTTCCTTAAGGCAAGCGCACACCTATCGTCATCGGACGGACCGCACGCATCGGATTTTATTATTATTACCATTGTTTCAAATGAGAACGCGCTCATCTGTCCGCATCGTACGTATCGGATGTCGGCAATGCCGACGAGGATTCCCGATAGGGGCATACAATCCGTATGGTCCGTACGGAGCTAAGACAAAAATAGCTTAACGAATGCTCAGATTATGTGTTGATGAAACATAAAATGGCGCTTTTTTAAGATTAGGAAAATTTTCCACGTTTACCACATTATTTCAAGTTGAAAGGTGTTTCTGGTTAGTAATTTAATCCGGGAAAAATCAGAAAAAAATGCTTATTTTGCTAGAAAAAAGATTTTAGGGAAACGCCTAGTCCTCCATTATCTAAGTCAACTTCACCAGTGCAAAGGTCAATGTTGAATATTGAAGCACATACTATCACCTGTCTTCAAGTTTCTATATTTTTACGAATGGCATCAATTATTTTCAAGCCTGCTCTTACACATCTTGAAACATGACAATACTATACATTCATGGATCCAATTTTCTTACGAAACCAGGAGAGCTGATCCTTCTCCAAAGTTCTCCATGGAATAACTTGATCCGGTAGAGTTTGGTCTAGCATTCCTCCATATCTCCAGAATAATCCGGGTTTCGGAACCATAATTTTTTCAGATATAAAGAATACCGGGAAACTTGAATGAATACTTTTTATATAATTCAACTTATTTAAAACGCCGTCTGAATTATCCAAATGCGTTTAGGAAATGTATGATATTAATCTTTCTTAAAATTAGTTCCGTTTCATACAAATGAAACTAGGGTTGTTTCCCTACGTCATGCAAAAAATCATATTTTTGGGAAACTGATGTTCACAGATTGTCCCTTTAAATTTGTGAGATAAAGCATCTTAGGGTGGGCGGACTTGGGCGAATTTTTACCCTTATCTTATCCTGGAATCTGCTTTCTTCCTCATTCACGTCCCACCAATGCAAATTTATGAAACTATGAAAGAAAAAACCCGAGACAAATTCAAAAAAAAAATTCCATTTTTGTGGAAGATTTTCCGTTAATTACTTTCCGCATTAAAAACTCTGTAAATTAGCCATAATTGTTTCGCTTTATTAAAAGAGGAACATCCATCATTGGCTGGCCAACGCTTGTCATCACCCCGACCCCTTTTGTCGATTAACGGAGCGCATCTCAAGGCGGGTTTAGTGATAATGGTCAAATATATCAAAGTTTAATCGTAATGTAATTAATATAAAAACGAATTCACAACCAGACTAATTTTAAAACCTCTAAATTGACCACGTTTATTTCTTTAAATTCCCCTCCTAAGAAGCAATACTTCATAATACCTAGCAATGAAGCCAGAACCGTAACAAAAGTTTTACTTGACTAGAAATTTTACCTTATTTCGGCCATGTAATCATCATAATAGACCTTTTTGAAAAGGTTTCTGAGCCCGATTATCTTGTTTAAGAGGTCAAGCGCACGCGCATATAAACCGTATAAACGTCACTGATGCGCCCGCGGGCGCCATCTGACCCTGGATTATTGGGATGTAGTTAGGCTTACGGTTTTTTTAACCCTTATAAACATATCTTTAGATAATATTTACTTTACACTACATTTTAATAAATAATAAATAACCAAAAGTAAAAAGTTAACTTAATTCTAAACTTGAAAAATATTTGCAAAACTAACCTTTAGTTTTTTTTGTCATTTCAAAATATTTATTTTTATTTTTATCAACAGTTTTATAGCTATTTTCGCTTATAAATTATTAGGTAAACTAAATTCAGGTACTTTTTTTATAAATGAGAAATCATCACGGTTAACATAGAATTGAGATGTTATAACCATCAATACGTTACTGAAAGACCTAAAAAGTCATGTAGCGCCATCTAAGGCATTTTAAACGAGTATCGGTTTAGTATCATATTAAAACAACCGATCCGATACTATCGGGAAACCCCGAGTATCGGTACCAATACCGATATGGTATCGGAATCGGTTCATTTTTTGAAACAATAGCTTCTCTGCCTTATATTGCCAGTTTAAAAAAAATCCGACGAAGCACGGGCTTTAATAATATAGGCGGCTATGCATGGATGATTTCATAAACACATAACAAAAGACTTATTTATCTGTAAAATGATGACTTAAAATCCTAGCCTTTCTGGCTTTTCCCCGAAATGGTTGAAATTTCATGAGGGGAAGGAACGGTTACTGTTTATTTTTAACTTCATAACAATGTAAGCTTAGCGGTGCGGACGGCGAACACCTACAACACTCTGTACTTTAGTTCCCTGAACGCTCAATACTTTAGAGTGAATGGTCAGCGCCTCCACAAAGACGGTCAAGGGTGAGTTTTTAGAATTTAGAATTAAAGTGTAACGAGGACTTTTAGGTTTTGCCTTGAAGAAGTTAATAATGTGAATAGTTTTAATTTAAATTTTGAATAATTCTTAAATTACACGTTACAACAAAGAATAGAAAACGTAAAAAGTTAGGTGAACAAAATGGAATGACTGAAGTCCCAGATATTGGAGTTTTTCAGTTTGGAGACATGCTTATAAAATATAAATTATTTGGGAAAAAATGCTTATCTTCAGTTCTCTTCACCAAAATTCTGTTTCCCAAAATATTATGTTATAAAATTTTGCAATATTTTCAAAAGAGCTCGCATCGAAGCTTTACTATTTAACAAACAAGTGCGACATCGTTAAAATTTGCCGCAAGCATGTCCAATGTATAGTTCTTGAAAGGAAATATTGCTGATTAAAAGGGACAATAGCGTTTAATTTCATCTACTATTCGTTTTAAATACAACCTAATCCATCTCTTTTATCCAAATTTGAATGAACAATTTATAAGTCATTTTGAATTTCCAACACAAGAAGGGGGAACCAATGGAAGCATGGCCGCGAAGCGAGTCATGGAACGAGTGACGTACAACACGTAGAGGGTCTATTTTTGACGTTTTTGTCTGTCTGTGTGTGTGACTGTCTGTTGGTTATCCCCAGGGGACCGCGTTCGCAGTTTGCAAAATCGGAGCCAATGTGCTCTCATAATTAATACCGAAGGGACATTAATGAAAACTGCCTTTGTAGACAAAGACTTGAAAAAGTAGAAGATAATTGTAGTAAGAGATACCCAAAGTTTCGCAATTTTGCAAGAAGCGTACGGGATTTCGTGTAAATGTCGGACCTCTCGATTTAACTATGACAGTTTTTATAAATTTCCTAATATCTATGTAATAACGTTCTCATCATTTTGAGAAAAATTATTACGAGGTTGTATAATTATTGTTGTACCTTGTACAAATTAAGTTTTGTCATCATGTCCTGTGGATAAGGGAGTGGCTCAGTTATATTTTTGTATATGAAAATAACGGTTTGTTATTACGTTTCTATAGTTACTAAAACACAGCTTTGCATTATGATCATTACCATTTTTTAACATCAATTTGCGAGATCGATTTGTTTCACAAGCCTAACCCTTATGTTTATGCGTAAATTTGCTAATTTATCATTTTTCTCGTACAATCTCATCGTGTAATTTTTCTGGTGCAATGATTTTCGTGAAAGCATAGATTTTTTTCCAATTTCGGGTTGTTATTTTGAAGGAAACAAAATCTAATTTCTGAAGCGTTGTGTTCATTAGTGAGAATTTAAAAGTAATGTAAAAGTTAATAGTTGGATATTTTTAAAAGGCCTATAGAACAGGACTTTTGGGGTTTGATCTAGAACATTTGAACATAAAGATGAAAATTGGTACATGGGTTGTTTTTGACCCAAGAAAAATATACTAAGAGTCCCCTGCTGTAAAGCGTGAGCTTTCGCCGCCATCTTCGAAAATGGCCGTCGGGAATGCCAGTTACAATGTATTCCACACTCTTCTTCAAAAGTTATGAAAATCGTTGTACCTTATAGTTTGGTCGCCATATTGCTGATATCTAGATTCTGTTGTATTCCGTTGTTGTGAATTTCATTTTTCAAAAGGGCACGAAGAAGGAACTTCGCTACGACTCAAATATGTCCATTAAAATTGTCATCGATAGAGTGAGTATTATTTACTTGATCCAGCTTGGGGCAATGTTACGCAACACTGCCATAATCTTTAGCGCACTTTGTGAAACATCATAGGCCAAGTACAAACTAAATAGGAAGATGGACTGCGAAACCGAGTGTAGGCAATTCTCGCTTGTCGTTCTCGAACTAGCTCTATATAAGTATATCATTACGAAGTATAGGTATTGTCATACTCATGGAACATATCTTACAAACTTACACTATCTGCAACACCTTCCCAGATACATTCCTTGTTAGCTTTATAAGTGAAATCATATATTGTGTTTTACTTTACTCTTCGATAATTATGATCTAACGCTAAAACTATAACAATATTTTTCTTGTCATCTTAAGAAATATTATGACGATGTGCGAAAAACTCTTTACATTACAAAATTCCATCCAGATTTACCAATTCTCGAATTCCTATGCTTTACGAAAGATGGGTAAATTTAGAATGGGTTGCCAGCTCAATTTAGTTTATTAAAAAATGTTGAATATTTATTGTAGAATGAACGTAACGTTTATTCCCACAGATAATATATTTTACACGGTAAGGACTGGCATCGGATTAAAGCGGGTGGAATCACTTGAGCTTGAAAAATTTCAATTATATTTATATTCCGTTTAGGATGGAGATGTTTTTCAGCGTGTGACAACGGTTGACTCTGAGACTCTGACTTATTTAAGTGAATTTAATCGAACTCTAACACACATAAATTTGATTACCGAATATAACATATTGTCATATTTCCAAGAAGCCGAATACCATATATCACTGAGTGGAGTATTTCAGGTCTTTCTTCCAAAGGTGTGTATATATATTCATCTTTGGTAGACTTCTACCATAACCTTTCACGCTTTCTTAGGTGTGGATGATTATCGTTCTCTTTCTCGTCTTATTCAATTTCTTCGCGATTGCCAATCGAATTGTAACGGGAGCACGCAGGGATTTTTTTGGTTTCTCCGCCATTTTCGAGAACAAATACCAGACTGCCAAGAAAGTTTTAATGTCCACCTATTTCGTAGGTAGTTTCATATTGATGGAAATCTTCAAAGCCAACCTGTCTACGAAATTGACGGTTGATATTGACCGTAACATAAACAATTTTGACGATATTTTCAACTACCCCAACAAACGGATTGTAATGGACAATGACGCAAACCTAATTTTTTCCTTGGAGGTACAAAGAGTGTCCTAAATAACGGCGCACGAAGAAAAAGCTATAATAGACCAAGGCTAATTTAATTGAATGAAGTTAAAACATGTCTTCGATTATAGTTAATGATATTCCAATCCTAAAAGTAATTTATACAGTTTGGTTCAAAACTAACAGAGTAACATCTCTTTTAGTATGTCGGGAAACACTTCTTGTAGTTTCTCTATACAAATTTCTTCAAGTATTAAATGTACTCGTTTTTTATTAAACTTTACTTCTCAGTTTAAGTGAATAACTGAGGGGTACTTTGTTCATGCACTTGCACCGCAATCCTTCAAATGACTTGAACGATATTTATTGTTTGCGAAACAGCCGAAGTTATTTTCTTCGTGTTTCGATGAAATGGATAAGGATCCTAGTGTCTATTCCGACTGTATTATTGACATACATGTTTATGGTATAGGATATGCGCACGGGTGTTATGGGGGAAATCGCACAAAGATACGTACAATTCTCCAGAAAGGAGGGAGACAACGACGACGTCTTCAATGAAGGGAACGCCATCTTCATTGGCAGAATTCGTCATTTTGAGTACTTTTGTCTTCACAACTACCGAGCCCAAAAAGCTTTACATTACGGTAGCGATAATTTCCTTTCCGTTGCACACGCTTTTCAATTGTCCAAGGCGGCTTCGACTTCAGTGAAAGACGCGGTGAATAGAAGGTAATAGGCATTTTTATAAGCAATATCGTTTGGTAACATTTTCTCTACGGGCCAGACTTATGAACTTTTGGGAAACTGGACATGATATCAGAAGCAATCATCTGTTGAACAGGAACGCGTGTTCAAAATATCTGAACGTAAAACAAAAGTTGGAGTTCTCGAAGACATCCCTCGGTGATGTTGGCGCAATATTTCTCGTGTACATCTTTTCATTGATGATGTCCTTTTTGTTAATGCTTGGCCACTTACGACACGCTTTCAAAAATAGAAACAAGGAACAAAGACTCAGAGATCTTGAACTGCGAACCTACACCTTGCACTAAATATTACAAAAACATCCATCTGGAACCGTACATCACGCAAGAAACGGACAATACTATCAATTTTGAATGAAAAACGCGTGTTAGAATTTAAAATATTTTGTTTTTCAAAGTGTTCGTAGTGACGTATGAAATTTTAAACACGTTTCTAGTGACGTAGGAGATTTTAAACAAGTTTCAAGTGATGCAAGAGATTTACCAGTTTATAGCGATGTAAAAGATATGGTAAAAGTTTCTGGTAATTTAGGACATCTAAATGACGATTTCCCTTTTGGTAAAGTTTGGCCATTTATTTAACAAAGACTCAGAGGTCTTGAACTGCGGACCTACAGAATGCACTGAATATTATAAAAAACAAGCTAGAAATGAACAAGGCTCTGTAAACTTTGAGTGAAAAGCCACGTTTCATTTTAAAAATATATTTTTCAAATTAGTGTTTCTATAGTGATAG
Organism: Phalangium opilio; assembly: GCF_054372755.1. Classification (NCBI taxonomy): domain Eukaryota; kingdom Metazoa; phylum Arthropoda; class Arachnida; order Opiliones; family Phalangiidae; genus Phalangium; species Phalangium opilio. Next base: position 4,271,195 of record NW_028324198.1, read on the forward strand.
ACAAGATTGTATTGGTGTTTCTATCCAGGTAGCAAAATCACGTTGACACAAAGTTTTAATATAATGTTGAATAAACGTGCCTTTCACACATTGCGCAACATCTTAAAACACGGTATTTCCAAATGTGATTAGTTTGTAAAAAATTACGTTTATGTTCCGTATCGTGTTTTGTAGAACGTGTATTACTGATTAGATTAACGTGTTTACATAACCGCACGGAGTAAAAACTGAGGTCTTATACCTTCAAGTTGTTGATTATAATATGGCATGATCTTGAAATATTATTGCACAAAAATTGTAACCCTAGCGTAGATACAAAAATATATTCCGTTGTATACCTGTACCCCTCGCCTGGTTCCCTATAATGGAATCTCGGACATGAGTGATCTGGCGAAACCAGGGTGTAGCCACCTAGTTAGATAAAAGTGTTTCAGTGGTGTAGTTTTGGTTTGAGCCACCGGGGACGCCTCTTCGTTAACGACCCGGTATACACGATTCAATCAGTTATACATCGGAAGAAAATTCAGCGAGACCAGAAGTCCATAACATACGGAATCTATAGTGGTATAATTCAGTGTAAGAGAAAAAATTTAACAAAGCTGTGGGAATACAAGCTTCCGAAGGGCGAACTTCGGTCCTACATCGCCTCACCTTCAGAAAAGTCATGCCGGTGGAGTGAAAATCATGTAGTTAAGAAAGGGTGAATATGAAACCTGATTTTAAAATAAAAAAAGACACCCAGCTTGTATGTCTGTCTGTTAGTAACGCTTTCATAGCGTTTAGCTTACAAAATATGATTAGTTACCTTAATAAACGTATTTTTATACAGGGTGTTTCTGGAAAGTCTGGCAGAAATTAACAGGCATGTTCCTTGGGTCAAATGGAGTCCGAAAGGTCCTATGACGTTTTGGGGTAAAGCGCTTCGTTGCGACGATATGGGCTCTCAAAAGTAGGCCGAAAAACAAGGAGATTTTGCAGAATTATAGCACTAGTATTATGGTTTTGACCCAATTGTTTTCGATTATTGAGCATAAGGCAATGATCGAATTAAGTTCAAACCTAGAGGAAGACCGTGAACGTGTTAAACGGCCAAAAGCGTTAATCCTTGTTTTTATTAATGATTGTAATTAAAGGTAAGGAAAGTAGCTCAGATATCGGTTACTTGTTTGTTCAGATGTACTGGTAACTGACCAGTCTTTTATTCTTTATTTCAATTAGACACTTTACTTTCACAATAATTCGAATGAACCCCTTAAATTTTTCAATAAATCGAATCGATTCCATTAATTTCACAATAATTTGAATCGAACCCATTACATTTACAATAATTCGAATCGAACCCCATTACTTTTACAATAATTCGAATCGAACCCCATTACTTTTACAATAATTCGAATCGAACCCCATTACTTTTACAATAATTCGAATGAAACCCAATTACATTGTTCTACAAAAATTGTTCAAAATGGGCACCATCAACGTTTAAGCAAAGTTGCGCGCGTCGTTTGAAAGATTCACGAACACGTTCGAAGATTCCTGGCGTGTTACGGATGCTATCACATCCATCAATTATCCTTTGTCGTAAGTCTTCGACATCGCGAATTTCACTTCGGTATACCAAGTCCTTGAGATGGCCCTAATGAAAAAAATCGCATGGGTTGAGATCGGGAGATCTTGCTGGCCACGCAACAGTTCCGCCTCGACCTATCCACCTCCGTTAAAAACAAATTATTCTGTGTTGGTCTAAACATTAGGGTTGTTTTCAACGTCAGAAGTTGTAGGTTTTTTACAGACGGCTTAAATTTGTGTACCTTAACGTGCTTCATGGCGTACGTGCACATTTGGAAGCTTATCTGGAACTAATCATGGTCTACTTCACGAATGCAAAATACTCAGATATTCATCTTATGTATGGACTGGCTCGGTGAAATGCGGTGGAAGCTCGACGCTTGTACCAGGAGCACTTTCCTCAACGACAAGTTCCCAATCGACAAACATTTACGGCAGTCGACAGACGCTTGAGAGAAACCGGGAAACTTCAACCGTCGGGACCTGAACTGAACCTCGTGCGGAAATTGTTCCCGAGGATGTAGAGGACACCGTTTTGACAATTTTCGAAGATGATCCAACAACTAGTACGAGGAACGTCGGGCGGCAATTGTGCGTTAACCATGTACTCGTCTGGAAAATCCTTCGAGGACATCAGTTCCAACCATACCATTTGCAAAAGGTACAAGCTTTAAACGAAGCTGATTATCCGAGACGGGTCGATTTCTGCCAGTGGTTTGTGGCACGGGTAAATGACTTGACTTTCCGCGTACTTTGCTAGTTTCCAACGAGGCCAATTTCTCGCGTGACAGGATACTTAATTTACATAACTATCACGAGTGGAAGCAACAAAACCCGCACGCGACCACTGTCATGAAACATCAAGTTCAGTTTAGTTTGAACGTCTGGTGCGGAATTGTAGGAGATCATTTAATTGGGCCTTACTTTTTTGCAACCGAGGCTAAATGGAGAGGCGTACTTGACCTTTCTGCGTGACAATTTACCGGACCTTTTAGAAGACGTACCGTTACGACTGCGACAAATAATGTGGTTCATGCAAGATGGCGTACCGCCCCATTTTAGTCTCCAAATTAGAGCATATCTTTATGTCGCGTTTCCCCGGAGGTGGATAGGTCGAGGCGGAACTGTTGCGTGGCCAGCAAGATCTCCCCATCTCAACCCATGCGATTTTTTCTTTGGGGCCATCTCAAGGACTTGGTATACCGAAGTAAAGTTCGCGATGTCGAAGACTTACGACAAAGGATAATTGATGGATGTGATAGCATCCGTAACACGCCAAGGGTCTTCGAACGTGTTCGTGAATCTTTCAAACGACGCGCGCAAGTATGCTTAAACGCTGATGGTGCCCATTTTGAACAATTTTTGTAGAACAATGTAATTGGGTTTCATTCGAATTATTGTAAAAGTAATGGGGTTCAATTCCAATTATTGTAAAAGTAATGGGTTCGATTCAAATGATTGTAAAATTAATGGAATCGATTCGATTTATTGTAAAATTTAAGGGGTTCATTCGAATTATTGTAAAATTTAAGGGGTTCATTCGAATTATTGTAAAATTTAAGGGGTTCATTCGAATTATTGTAAAAGTAATGCGTCTAATTGAAATAAAGAATAAAAGACTGGTCAGTTACCAGTACATCTGAACAAAAGGGTAACCGATATCTGAGCTACTTTCCTTACCTTTCAAACAACGCGCGCAAGTTTGCTTAAACGTTGATGGTGCCCATTTTGAACAATTTTTGTAGAACAATGTAATTGGGTTTCATTCGAATTAGTGTAAAAGTAATGGGGTTCGATTCGAATTATTGTAAAAGTAATGGGTTCGATTCAAATGATTGTAAAATTAATGGAATCGATTCGCCTTATTATAAAATTTAACGGGTTCATTCGAATTATTGTAAAATTTAAGGGGTTCATTCGAATTATTGTAAAATTTAAGGGGTTCATTCGAATTATTGTAAAATTTAAGGGGTTCATTCGAATTATTGTAAAATTTAAGGGGTTCATTCGAATTATTGTAAAATTTAAGGGGTTCATTCGAATTATTGTAAAAGGAATGCGTCTAATTGAAATGAAGAATGAAAGACTGGTCAGTTACCAGTACATCTGAACAAACAAGTAACCATATCTTTCCTTACCTTTAATTACAATCATTAATAAAAACAAAGGGATTAACGCTTTTGGCCGTTTAACACGTTCACGGTCATCCACTAGGTTTGAACTTATTTCGACCATTGCCTTATGCTCAATAATCGAAAACAATTGGATCAAAACCACAATACTAGTGCTATAATTCTGCAAAATCTCCTTGTTTTTCGGCCTACTTTTGAGAGCCCATAACGTCGCAACGGAGCGCTTTACCCCAAAACGTCATAGGACCTTTCGGAGTCCTTTTGACCCAAGGAACATGCCTGTTAATTTGTGCCAGACTTTCCAGAAACACCCTGTATATTAATCATTCTCATGTAAGATTAATTTGGTTGTTGTAAGGTTAAAATACAAAATGTTAGAATGATGGGCTAACAAGATTTTGTTTGTTCATTTTTGAGTAACGTTCTTAAATTTTAGTTGCAGGAAGTACATTTCCACGTTCAAGAATTAAACGTAAACAACGCATCTGGGGATTGAGTATGTTTATTCTTTCGATTTCAGCTAAAATAATCTCATCGCATAACCAAAATTAGTTCATGCTAAGTTACTTCCAGCACATTAACTATATTCGACAGAAAACTATTATCTTATCTAATAATCTTATCATTTCTTGATTAAAAATTTAATATTAAAATGAAAAAGTGAGCTCCTTGCATTTTATCATTGTTAGATATATTCTTGGTATAAAATGATGTAGGTCCTTGTCACTTCAAGTAGTGAACTTCCATACCGTTGAATCAAATGGTAATAAGATTTTCCCCTGTAAAATAAGCTGCGTATTCCTACGAGGGAAGAGTTACGGTCTGAAGGAAATAAACCTTTGATGTTTCTTCGACTAACTGGTTCGTTGTTGGAACAAATCCTCATTGGGGAATTGCTATCATCTGATGCTCTCTCTCTATCCGATTTCGTGGACTCCCTTAGGCGCCGGCGGTTTTCGTCTTACCAAACCCCAAATCAGTTTATTCCCTACTACTACAAACTGCCCTTTATCCCACTACGAATTATTCATATTTGTTTCCCAAGCCCCGTATAAGCAAACTTTTCAACGAACCAATTTTCGTGCATACCTAAGCTACTAAACCCACTTGGGAAGGAAATTAAGGCCTGCAGAGAAGAGGCTTATGAAACGGCACTGCCTCGGACACTAACTTAACCCCGAAATGGAAGTTATGCGAGAATAAACGCATAGGATTTAGCACGAAAACAAAAACAAAATATACTAAAACCTCGCACCATGTAGTTCTAAAGAGAACCATTAAATTAGTCATTTTTAGCAATCCTAGTGCTTTGGAAATTTGGGTGACCATAATAAGTCGACATCGGTATATGGTATTGAGATGTAGCAAAAACCAGAAATTATATAGCTATAGGTATAAGTTCATAAGATGTTTTCCATAAGTTTGCGACTGGTTTCTGAGAGCTTGTCATGAAGTGACGAAGGTAAAACGTCATTGAATTTCGTAACGCGACGCTTGGTGAGGTGATGTCAAAGACTTAGGACAGCTCTAGTAATATGATCCTACTAAGAGTAGCATTAAGAAGTATAGGTAGTGTCATAGTTAAGGAACATATCTTATAAACCTATGGTGTAGGTCAACGTCGGGTAAATGTCTTTTGCAAAAAAATAAAGCTATGTTTACCAATTCACAATGCTATACTGCTAGTCCCTTTCCTACATATTCCTTGGTCGCTTCTTGTAAAAAGATTATCGTTGGAAAGGTCTTACTCTACGCTCTTTAAAAGAAGAGGAGAAATTTGTCGATTTTGAGTCTCTGGTGTCGTCATAGATAAAAAGGAGCGAAGCGTCTCTGGGGAATAGCTACGCTCTTTTATATCAAAGAGGTATCGGTTACGATCTGTAAACGAGGCTAGGGGGTAAAACCTTATTTTGATTCACTACGACGCGGATAAAGACAGACAAAACCCTCTGAGAAATCAATTTTACTCTAGACCCTGCTTTGATACACATACTCAAGATTGCAGTAACAATAAATGGACCTTAGTTAAGGGGCAGTCTCGCAAACTATATCATACAGTTATGAGCTAAGTTGTTTTGTATTATCACTCAAATGTGAATTTTTTCAGTGCCTTTTACTCAGTAGCTATTTGACTGATTATTCCATTTCATTGAATTTGTAATGCAATCGAACTGGACAAAGTCGCTGTATGACTTGTAAGAAAGTAAAGCTATGTCTATCAGTCGGTTAGTAACGCTCTTACAGCGTTTTACTTGCACGACATGATTACAATCATCAATATTATAGATTTAAACCTTTAGCCTACCGGATAGTACCCCGGTACACAATGATATATTAATAAAAAATGTCTTCGTGGGCAAAGACTTGAAAAAGTAAATGATAAGAAAACAAAATGGAATGACCGAAGTAACAGATATTAAACTTTTTCTTTAAAGACATGATTATAAAACATCAATTATTTGAAAAAAAAAATACTTATCTTCGTTTTTTTCACCAAAATTACATTTGCATTGTTTTCGAAAGACAGATTATTCATTCTATATATCCTTTGTGGTATTAACAGTTTTCGAATGAAAAGGATTAGAATAAATATCCGAGTATGGATATGGGTTATTTTTAAAGGTTTCTCTTTTCGAACTATAAGGCAAAACGTTGTTTAAAACGACTAAATTCAACCGAAGGAAGAAATTTTATCTTTCATCATGATTGACATTTTAAACGTCGCTTTAGGGTGCTTTGGTTTTGCGCCTCCATTTATACGACCACGATTCAATTTGGGTCCCATTTTTTGGGTCGATGAATTAAAATGTTTTATAAATGAATCATTAAAATCTGGATAAAAGACATTATGAACAAAAAACCTTTGGTATATTATTGAGTGCGTGAGAACTGTTTTAAAAGTTGTGATTGAATAAGTTTGGTATGACTTCAACTCGCTATGAGGAACACATTGTAGAGCAAACGTATAACACGAAACACGTAAATGGACACCGACAAATGGTGGGCTGCGTATTTATTTCAATATTGGGCTTAGTTTCCAATATTAAAACGTATTGTAGTTCAAATTAAAAGCTGCAATCCTTTTAAATATCACTAACGAGGAACTGTTTCTATCATGGTCTACACTGGAAATCTAGCTGTAAATATAAACGATGTCGCATGTTTCTGTTATATAGTAAATCTTTGACACGAACCATTTTGAAAAGAATGGAAAATGTAATGATACAAAATTTGTGGGCAAATGTAATTTTGGTGAAAAACACGAAGATAAGTATTTTTTTTTCAAATAATTGATGTTTATAATCATGTCTTTAAAGAAAAAGTTTAATATCTGTTACTTCGGTCATTCCATTTTGTTTTCTTATCATTTACTTTTTCAAGTCTTTGTCCACGAAGACATTTTTTATTAATATCTGTTCCTTCAGTCTTCATTTTAATTAAGATTGTTAAGAAACTGTTGCATTTTTAAAATCTGCACTAAGCACAAACATAAATATAGGGGAGCATAAGCATAAGGGACCTAATATTGCTAGTTAGTTACTAATGCTTTCAGGTACCAGTTAATCAGTTATCACCAATGAGATTAATTTATCACTGAAAACATCAAATTTTCATAATAAAATTATTTTGGCCTTTCCTTATCCCCTGGCTTTGAGCATTAAAATATTTAAAATAACTATCTAGAATCATTTCTACTGATATTTCAAATTCAGAAGAATCCGAGTCATCGTTTTGAGTCTTTCAGATGACTGGCTTGGACTTATGTTGCTGGTATTTGGTTTTCGTTGTAGCAGTGTAACCAGGGATAAGGGAATTGAGATGGATTGCAAATGATGATGTGCGACCTACGGCACCGTATCTCTCCCAATGTACCTCGCGCACGCCCCTACCCTTCGGTAGGCGATTGCTAAATGCTGCCGCGTAGCGCCATTTTATTTGTATGAGAGCTAGCTTCTAATTTTAAGATAGAGGGGGCGCCCTTTACAATTTCATCCAGTACGAGTGTACGACCCTACCTAACCGCTGAGGATGCTGGGAGGACTACGGTGCCGTAGGTGGGGGTACACAGGCAACGCTATAGGTATGGGGGTTTCCAATACAAGGTGTAACCAAAGAAAATATAGGGGAGGAGTGGAAAGAGGGGAAAATCTTGTTGCTCTTTTCTACTGCGCATCTTCAATGCGCAGTACCGAGGCATTTCCGTTTGAGACATTAAATGGTATCGTAGGTGGCGCGACTGAGCCGGAAACTCCCTCGTACCACTAGTATAATTTAGGGGCAACAATGTAATTTAGCCTTGTGGAGCGGGGGATCTTCAACTCCTCCCCTATATTCTCTTTGGTGTAACTGAGACAAAGCACGGATGTGTATTGTAGTAGAGACTAGGCCTCTAGGGCCTAGACATAAGCGTACTAGTGCTCCACGCACATTTTCGCGCATACCGAGCCAATGTAAACAATCTCTGACGTCACGTGTTTTAAAGAAGGCGTCCGATTTCTTCTTTCCCGGCTTAATTCTTTGAATATTTTCCATATTATAATCAATATAAATAGAAATAATAGTAAAAATAAAAATTTAAATAAGATTTGCAAACCGTTGAGAAACTCCCGTCACTCGGACTCGATACACAAAAGACCGAGGCTTAACCATGGAGGAAGGATACGAGCTATGGTCTCTATAGGAGAGGCCAACTAATAGGCGCGCGAGAAGCCAAAAAGGGTCACGGTGGCGCCGCCAGACGGCGAGTAAAGTAACTAAAGTTTTAATGAAAATTCAAAACCATGTCGGGAACAACAAATCGAAACATGTGGTTAATTATTGATTGCAGCGCTCCTAACTGTAAAAATAATAAAGGAAACGCTAGAAATTTGTCTTTTTTCCGATTTACCCAAAAATACCTGTTTTTTACACGTTATAGAGCAATAATTTGTTTGAACTTTAGTTACTTTACTCGCCGTCTGGCGGCGCCACCGTGACCCTTTTTGGCTTCCCGCGCGCCTATTAGTTGTCTTATAGAGCCCATAGCTCGTATCCTTCCTCCATGGCTTAACCCTCCTGAATGTTCGTAGCTCGCGACCATCTTTATTGTTTACATTGGCTCGCCTAGGTTTGGAGGGAGGGTCAAAATTCATACCCCCTTTTTATGGACAAATAAGGTCTACCTCTTTTTAGTAGAGGGGAAGCTACGAGTCTCTACTCCTTCTACAATACAGCTCCCTGGACAAAGTTTCTTCCTGCAAGCATAGCCCACTCGATCCGCGCTCATGGACGCAAGCTGCTCGCGCTATATAATAATATTTGACCACGTCGTCTGCTAAACTTAGGAATTGGACAATTAAACTTTTTGAGTTAATGTCTGGACTCTGGTTACCCTTGCATTTTCTTTGTTGTCCCGTGGTTTTATTTTTAAACTGATCATTTGCCCTGTATCATTTATTGTGTAAGAGACAGCCTGGCAGCCCCGTATTTGTTTACCTGCCCATAGCCCACTAGATCACGCGTAACACTACGCAAGATGCAGAGCAGCGTCCGTGAGCATGGATCGAGTGGGCTATGCCCTGCCTGGCCAAGTCAGCTGACTTAGGTGAAATATTTATTACTTCTATGCGACTTAATTCTAGACATTCTTGAACGAATCATCTTGTGAAAATTTTATAAGACAGGCTTCTGGCGCTGGGTTTTTTCTGAGCCAAATTTGCTTTTTAAATTTAAAAAAAATTAATTTGAACCGTTTTTCCTCTCTTCTGAAATTACTAATGATAGTGTGTTACATATTTATCCAAAATTTATATTAATTAATTAACACACTGTACATCCCTTTAATTTGTAATTTCGTGCTTGGAAGAGGCTGAATTAAAAATATTGATTCGATGACAGGAATTAGTGATAGTGTGATTGAATCTATCATTTATTTTGCCAGCAAAAAACGGATCTTCGTAGCGGTAACCCTTGTCTAGAAACCAGGGAATGAACCCTTCTGCGTAGTTTGAATTAATCTACTTACACATCAAAAATGTATCTAATTTAAACAAAAACCTTTATTCTAAATTATAGCGGTTATAAATAGTAATTAAAAACGTAACTGTTACCTAATAAAAATGATTGCAAGAGCCGGGATAAAAAAATGGTTTGTCAGCAGGGTTTAGTGATCGTGTGATTTAATCTATCAATTATTTTACCACTAATTTAAACAAACAAAATGATCTGCGCAGTGGTTACCGTTGACCGCATGCACCAGATATAATCTCTGTAGCGTTTATCGTTGGTAATCTGGCCATTGTTTGTTGTTTTCTTAGGTAACGTTAGAATGAGCGCAAAATAATTAATAATTCAATTGTTACCTAGTACAAATGATTGGAAGGACCTGAATTAAAAATATTGGTTGATCTGGTGACAGGGTTTAGTGATAGTGTGATTGAATCTATCATTTATTTCACCAGTAAAAATCGTATCTTCGTAGCGGTGACCGTTGCCTGACGGCACCAGTCGAGAAACCAGGGAACGAACCCTTGTGCGTAGTTTGCATTGATCTACTTTAAACAACAAAAATTGATTTAATTTAAACAAATTACCTAAGTAGCGGCTATCGTTGGCCAATGGCACCAGGTCAAACACCTTAAAACGAACGCAACACGGCCAATTGGTCTCTAGTCTACAATAGTACAATCAGCCTGTCTTGAACTTTTGACCGAGGCTTAGTGAAATCAGTGAATTTAAAAATTATCGGCTAAATCTTAACTTTAAATTCTTTTGTATTAAATTATAATGAAGTTTAACTTACGAGAATAAAATAAAATTGGGATAAATTAACCCCTTCTTTTAGATGAAAAGTGAAAAAATACGCCTTAAGCTCGCCCATTAACAGAGCGGACGACGCATTTAGTAAACAAAAAACTTCGCTCTATTAGCGGTAAAACAGCGTAAGTCCAACAATACGTTTCTCTATGATTTTAGCTAGGATTACACCACGTAAGTCCAACAGAATAAAAGGTCGTAAGTTTAAGTATGTGCTTAAAAGTACAAAAAGTAATACTTAATATTAATTGTTTTCAATAAAACTTCGAAAGGCACCAGAAAAATGATTAACCTTTCATTTAAAACCATTTTCAGACCTATCGAATAAATAGTCTTCAAAAAATGGTCGAGACCATTTGGCTATCACAGGAAACATTTCCCATGTTATTCCTATGGGAAAATTTCCCTTTTTTTTGCCAAAATGTCTGAATTTTTTTATGGAAATGAAAACCACCCTTAGCATCTTTATTTTCTATAATAAAAACTAATGGAGGGATCTCTTTGAAATTTTAACCACATATTAAGGGTCCGAATTTTAGTTCAGTGGAAATTTTTCAAAGCAGTAACCATGATAGGAAAAAAGTTACATCGAATCAAAAAACCACCCATATACATTAAACGCAGTATGAGGTCTTATCTAAGAGAGCAACCGCTCTCTCAGAATAAATAAGTCATGAATAGTAAAATGATGGATAGTTTTCAATTCGAAACTATGTCAAACCATATTGGGATTTCAAAATGTGTTAGTCGTGCAAATTTTATGGTGCGAATTGTTATACTTGACCTTTTAAAGGTTGAAGACGAAAATAGATGTTGGGGTGAGAGGGCGCTGTCGGCTATATTATAGCGAGATATACTGTTTAATACGTGGCAATATTTTCATTGCCTTCTTCCATAAGAAGACGAGTGTCTTTCGACGATTGCGTTAAAGCCTCCCAAGTTACCCTCATAGTTATACTCGAAACAAGATGTGAGAAACACATTCTATTGCCTCACTTATAACCCGATATGTAGGAAGAAAATATCCAACAGGAAGCTACACTTGGTAAACTATTTTGGAAGTAAGCTTATATGAAGTAAGAGTTCAAGAATGAGAATGTAGCTTCTACCATATCATCCAAAGCACAATTATGCACTAAAGTTAGCAAGAAATAATAAAGTATAAATTCATTGTTAGAAAATGGACCTGGTGTTGCCCGTCATCCTGTTTGAAGTAATTGTTACTTTTCAAGCCACCATTTGAAAAGATGGCGGCATGTTCATCCGAAAAAGCCATAACCAGTCGAAGTGTACCAAATATTAATGAAATGCAGTTGAAACTCGCAGACGTTATGTCGTAAAGAATTGTTACACATTTCTGGCCTCCAATTCTCAAGTTGGCCACGGACTAAAAAATATTTCTTATTACGTTTCTAGTGTTTCAACCTTTTAGGTTAATGGGTTTGCTCTATACGTTATCAGTCAGTCTTATACTGACACAGATTGTGCCATTCATTTTTAGCCAAAACTTAGACGTTTCTACAAAAGAAAATGAGAAAATTGGTAATTTAAAAGTTTAAGGAAAACCTGGGAAAGTCTGGCAATTTTGAAATAAAACTTCGGTAATGGGTGATGCCGAATGTGTTCGTGAATTACGAAAGTGGCTTACAGAAGTACTTTCTCAATCAGAGTGTTGTGGTCGCGACTAAAAGTAACTAGAAATAAGTCGGCGTAGCGAGGTTTACAGTTTATATCTTTCCCTGTGGCCGTTTATAAATGCGACAAGGAAAAGCATCTCTTGGCCTTTACTTCAATCAACGATCCTTTCTCGCTCTTAAAGGAACACTAAAATCACCCTATATTTTTTAACTCTCAGATCATGTAGCTGGTTGGTTTTACCACAAGCCTGTTTCCTTGCATGAAACATTTTCTTTTTAGTGTGTATGGACAGCGCCATCTAGTTTTTCTAAATTACTTTTAAAATTTAAAAAAGTCATCGTGTAAATATATGATTATTTTGATTATCAAGAAAATTCCACAACATTCTCTCTTTAATACTTCTTCAATGATTTCTTGTTTTTCCGAAACCAAAGGTATTAACTTGTAAAGAACCTTTTTTTTTCAAATACCAATATTAAAGGATGAAACTAGTAAAATTAGTACAAGTAAAATTTCTAGAGATGGGCCGATACCGATGCCATATCGGTATCGGTACCGATATTTGGCCTTAACCGATATATCGGTATCGGTTAAAAATGAACCGATCATTTCACGCCGATTAGGATTTGACCTTAGCCATTCCAACCCCCCCATACATTCCTGGTGTGATTCAAACTTTCATATTTTATTAATGAGTACAAATTTTCTTGGAATTCGTTGGTTAGTGATAATCATTTTAAGGAGCTACTGTTCACACTTTTCCATCTTTCCGAGTAGCTTACCCCTTGGAACGTGATGATATACACCCAGAATCACCACGTGTATTAATGAAATTAAACCTTTATGATTTAGCGTAAAATTTAAATTTATTATGACTGCTTTATCATATTACTTTACACTTTCACATTCGAGATAATTTATTCAAATTGAAAATCTACAACTATCTATATGTAATTAAACGTAAAAAAGTGGGATATTCTCCACGAGCTCTTCATTTGAACAATAATTACAAAGAAGACTCAGTCATGTTACAATTACTCTTAAGCGTCTTCGCATTTCTCGTTCTAGTCGAAGAATCTTGTCGTAAGTTGTTCAAATTCCGACAGTATTAAAAATATACTTAAAATTAATTTGAATAAAATTTTTCTAGAAACGGAGTACTCCTATAAAGGTTGGTGTTTTAATGTTTAGAGTAAATTGCTTAAAAAGTGTACAATTTTGAGAATATTGAATAGCTCCTCAAGCTCAAATCTTAAAATGACCAGGAAATTTAATTATAGTGACCATGAACAAACTTAATCAAACCTGACCAAGTCTCTGGTTTGATAAATAAAAAGACATTTCCATAAATTTCGCTTTTTTCAAATCCCTGGAACCCTGTTTAGGTAAAAAAGCACCAGATATCGATTGGTGGCACTAATTTTTAATTTGAGTACGAGAAGTTATAATTTAATACGTCCTATAATCTTTAACGAAATCTATGATATTTGTGACGCATTTTATAGAAGTGCGAGATTGGCCAAAATTATTTAAGGAATACTGCGATGGTACTTCGCAATCACCCATTAATCTTGATGACCGCTTGATCAGAAATAAGTACATGACGACACTGGACCTGAGTGATTACGTTCAACAACCAATATCGACACTAACGCTAACTAACAATGGACATACCGGTAAGTTGCTGTCCTCAGAGGTAATATAGTAAGAGGAATTGGAGCTTTAACTTGAGAAGGTGCCCCAGTTATTTCGGGTTTTACTTAATGATGTTTCTAAAAATAATTTTTTTTTATTTCGTGTTTTCTTTAAGACATATTGAGTTTGATAACACCAGAATTTAGATGAGACTAGAAATAAAGAGCTCTAGCATTGGTAGCTATTCGCAAATTACTTTCGTCTAACAACAATATTAAGGTCTGAGAAAGCCTTCTACCTCTAGGGTTCTACTTACCTTTTGAATTGATCGCTTTCTTTAAACAGCTAGAGTTGCTATTAAACCACACATAAAGCAAACACGGGCTTGGCACGTTTTCTTAGACCAATTACCTAATCTATAAAACGTACAGTTCCCATTGGATAAAATAACACTATAAATAATTTTTGAAATGAGAACGAGGGAAAGAGAAAGTGGTTTTTATCCTAAAGGTGACGCGTGCCTTCAGAAGTGAGATGAGACTAGAAGTGAAGGGCTCTAGCATTGATAGTAGATCCTGGCACTAGTGAACAAATTTGAGGATTTTATGCCGCTTCCAACGCGCCTACACTACAGAGATAAAAATTGGTCGAGTTCGAAAAAAATTCCTAGCCCCTTCTCCTGAACCTGAAACCGCGGAACACGGACGCGGGTGCTTGAATCTAGTTCGGTCGTCTACCGCCACAAGCGTCTCACGTTTTGGAGGAAAAACTCAGAAACCGCTACCAGAGGGCCAACCGTTGGTGTGTTATCAAGAACACTCACTTTCGCCAAGTGAAGAATTTGGTTAGCTCAGTACTTTTAGTCTCATCTTACTTCTGATAACACTAACGTAAGACCTGGATGGGCCATTCTTAAACACATCTTAAGAGTGTTTTGTTCATGTACCTATTGGCTCTACCTTATATGGAGTTTAAGGATTTTTAGCATCATTGTGGTGGTCTCAGAAAACTTCGTGTCAAATATCAACTTTCTATCTCACTTGGAAGGAAAAACAGACAATATAAATAGATATATACCTATACCTATTCCACAGTTCAGGGATCATTCCAAGAGTTAATTGTAGTTACGGGTGGACCCGCCGGATGGAATAAGTTCAAGTTGGAACAGTTTCACTTTCACTTTGGAAAAGGTCCCAACGATGGTTCTGAACACAAAATTAATGGACGACAATACGCTCTGGAGGTATGTACTTGGAGGAGAAAAGAGTATGTTGGTGGGCCAATAACCATCAAAAATGTATTATAGATTCACTTCGTCCACGTTAATCTTAAATACCCGGACATGACAACAGCGCTTCAAAATAAAGATGGATTTTTAGTAATTGGTGTGATAGCATTTGTAAGTAATTTTAAGGCATCTCAAGTCCGAAAGGCAAATTGTTCCGGTTTCCCTCCAGATTGTCCCGAGGGGCTAGTCATTCGCCAAATTTTTTGTGAATTCCTCTGATTACAGAACGAATTCCTTGATTTCTCTGATTTTGATTATTTTCGGTGATCTCCATAATATTTACACTGATTTCCCGTTATTGCCGCAGATTACTTGTGATTCCTGTTTGAATTCCAATGATTTCCGGTGATGTTTTAGTGGATTCCGTGATTACCACTGGATTCTTCGTGAATTTCGATGAATGCAGTGATTATTTCTATTTCAACTGATTATGATTTTAATCTTGGATTTCAAAAGATTACTAGTAAATCATGTGATTATTTCTGATTTTCTCAAGATTTCATGTGATTTCCAGTGAATATCGGAAATTTCTGATTACAATTGATTACCCGAAGAAATGATTTTGATTAGTGATTATTTTCTAAGAATTCTAGAAATCAAGTAATCGATTTCTGCGGTTTTGTACACCTGATTATCCAAGAGACTAACCCCTCCGATTGTCCTCACCCCAGGATTAGGGAAAAACGTGAATCACGTGTCACCTCTCATTTCTGCCTCATTTTCTATTATTTGTCTTTGTCTTTGATATAAGCCAAACTTAAATTTGTGTTTAAAAATGACAATTTTTAGATTGACGACTGGCGCTCCTGGTTTCGCTCTAGTCCTCTATCTAACGTGACGAACAATCTCATCTATGTTCAAAATTCCAGACAAACAACTTCCATTAGAGGACCAATTTACCTATGGAGATTGTTACCAAAAATCCACACTGGTTTTGATTATTACACATATTCAGGATCACTAACGACCCCAAATTGTAACGAAGCGGTCATCTGGGTCATCAATAATCAGCCTTTGAGAATAACTAGTCAGGAGGTTAATTCCATGCTCTAAAAAATCCGAAAATGTTGTTAAAAAAATTAAATTATTTTTATTCCTTTTAGTTTAAGCAATTTTTACTCCTGAAAAATGAAGAAGGTGATCCGATGGCAGCAAATGTTAGACCAATTCAAAATCTAAATTACAGACCGGTTTATTACGTCCCTGCTTAATTAACAAGTTAATTAATAACAAGTTGGGAAAACCAAAATATTACCTCTCCGAGTCAAGAGGTCTACTACTACAAACTTATTTACCTAGATATGGAACTATTTCTCTTTTTTGAAGTAAAATTTACGAAATATTGAAGCAGTACTCCAAGCAAAGCGAATATACAGTAAAGCAGACAACATTTTACATCCAATATGGACAAATCTTGGACACATGGAAATCAGTCAATGGGGAAAAGAACAGGAAATGAAGTCTACGCTTCAGCTGTTTACCGCATATACTGATAGCTACATTCACAACTGGTTTGCAGTGTAAACACTGTCGTCTCGTCTCATCTCAATAATATTCTTAGTTTGCCAACATGAATGTTTACGTTAAATAACACCAAAGCTAAATTGTAGCTAGACGCACTAATAGTCAATGCGCACCATAAACAGAATAAAAAGTCTGTAGCTACTACCCGTTTACCATTAGCCCTTTTACTATTCTAATTGCCACCACGATCTTTTCTTCTATTATAAAATCTTAACCTGACTATTTAAGAGTGTATTTAACTTTCGGCTCACTCTGAACCGTTGATGTCTCTTCATTTCAGACACGAAAATCAAAGCCCAAAGTTTGCTTCACCTCAGGCCTCAATTATTTACTCTTTGTTTCACTAAGCCTATTGCGGATGATACTTAATATACCCGCCGGAGTCTAGGTCTTAGTTTTCTTCATGAAATCACTATACAGTTGTAGTATAGCTTTAGTAGTATACAAAGAGCCATTTCAAATAACAATATTAAAAAAATCTTTGGAATATCAAAATAAAACAGAGCTTTAAAGCTAGAAGAGTACTAAATGCATCGTAATTACGAAAAAGGTTTCCACATATTCACTTTATATTATGGAAAAAGTGAATATTAAGGTTCTGTAGGATTTCTTAACACATCAAAACAAAGCGAACTGCTAACTCGGCGCACTATTGTAACAACGGACGGACACACACAGACAAAAAAATCGACTGCTTTTTAACTCTTTTCGTATTAATTTTGAATTGAGAAAAGATATTATCTTAAATATTAAAATAAATATTAAAATAAATATAATTATTTTTAATTATTTTAATCTTCAATAATTAACAATAATAATAGTTAAATCGCTTAAAATAAAGGTATACCTATTATCATCTTAAACTTTGCTAATATTGATGTTTAAAGTGAAGGGTACCCCTCTTGCCCGCTTTCCTCAAATTTTGTGGTATATATACGATTTGTTTAAATTATAATAGTAAGGAAAAAGCGCAATTGCGAAAACCTTTGGTGGCTATCCCACCTTAGGGAGGCTAGACGTTTCTCGTAACCCTAGCTGATCGCCGCGTATATCCTAAAACCAAACGATGATAATGGAGTAGAAGCCAATGATACAGGTTGGTGTCTATGTGGAATAGACGAAAGACCAGTGGATGGTGGTGTTAGAAGCCAATGATACAGATTGGTGTCTATGTGGAATAGACGGAAGACCAGTGGATGGTGGTGTTAGAAGCCAGTGTAAGTGCAGACTGGTGTCAATGTGGGATTGACAAAGAATAGAAGATGGTGGTGGTGGAAGCCAGAAAAGTACCAAACTGGGGTTCATATGGGATGGACGAAGACCAAACATGGTGGTGTGAGAACTCAAGTATAGAGTAGCCAACGGAGAAAATACAATTTTCCAAATATCTGTGAACTGTCAATGCGGTTCGGAAATTGGGAACACGTTGCTCCGATACGAAAACTGCGAACGCGGTCACGTGGGTGTAATAACGGACAGACAGACACACAGACAGACAGACACACACACACACAGACAGACACGGCCGTTACAGAACCTCTCCGTGACATACATCACTCGGAGAGGTAATAAAATATATAGATTTATTCCAACAATAATTTGTTGAAATCATACGGAATAAACTAATGAATAATCAATCATTACTATAATCAGAAGTTAGATGAGACCAGAAGTACTGAGCTAACCAAATTTTTCACTCGGCGAAAGTGAATATAAGTATATACCGACTTTATATTTAGAATGTGCTTAAGGTGGTGTTTATTATTAAAAGTAACGTGTATTTCTCCACAAATTGAGAAGAATATAAAAATAAAGTACTAGCTTGTAGCCCCGGATATTACAATTACAACGAAAGCAAATTTTTTGAAGTAAGGATTAAGGATTTTAATTTTTGTAAAAGCATAGAGGGGCTATTTAATCTGATTTTCTGTACGTCTTTTAACGTGTGTTTACGGGTATTTCTTTTACCACTGTAAAAGTATGCTCATCGTTGGGGTACTCACTCACGTTTTTCATTCATGTCACACTATTATAATTATAACAGAAGTAAAAAAATTGACGTAATCATTTTAAAACAGTCATGGAGCTATTCACTCAATGCCTGTAATGTACAGTACGAAGTGGCTACTACTACGAGCCCAGCCCTTGGGTCGTCTTGTTTTAATAAACCTTATGGTGTGCAAGCATTGGTAGTAGTTTCTCGACAGGTAATAAAACCCTAGCATTAATCAGTTACACCAAAAGTAGTTAAAACCCAAACTGTAATTTAACTGCATTCAAGGATAATTATACTAGCATAAGAAAAAGCTATTAAAGGCACCAGAAGTAAGATGAGTCCAGAAGTACTGAGCTAACCAAATTCTTCACTCGGCGAAAGTGAATATTCTTGATAACACACCAACGGTTGGCCCTCTGGTAGCGGTTTCAAATTCTTCCCTCCAAAACATGAGACGCTCGCGGTGGTAGACTAGATTCAAGGAGCCGGGTCCGTGTTCCGCCGCTTTAGGTTGAGGGGAAGGGGGTAGGAAATGTTTTTGGAACTCGACCAATTTTTATCTCAGTAGCGTAGGCGCGTGGGAAGCGGCATAAAATCCTCAAATTTGTTCACTAGTGCCAGGATCTACTATCAATGCTAGAGCCCTTCACTTCTAGTCTCATCTCACTTCTGAAGGCACGCGTCACCTTTAGGATAAAAACCACTTTCTCTTTCCCTCGTTCTCATTTCAAAAATTATTTATAGTGTTATTTTATGCAATGGGAACTGTACGTTTTATAGATTAGGTAATTGGTCTAAGAAAACGTGCCAAGCCCGTGTTTGCTTTATGTGTGGTTTAATAGCAACTCTAGCTGTTTAAAGAAAGCGATCAATTCAAAAGGTAAGTAGAACCCTAGAGGTAGAAGGCTTTCTCAGACCTTAATATTGTTGTTAGACGAAAGTAATTTGCGAATAGCTAAATCTTGAAATCCCTTCTGTTCTCTAGGCCTCTACTTACATCTTTAGTTAATTCTATGAAAAATATCTGATATAATTTGTAGATTGAGGGGAACAGTTTCACTCACTCTTATCTCGGTAATTGCAAACTTACCGAGTAAGTATAATGAGGATAATTTAAAGGTGATGATAAATCAATGTTAAATTTAAAAAAAGCTAATTGTATCAAGTTCTCTGAAGATCAGAGATTTGAAAATGTTAACATTGTATGTACTAAATTAACACATTCTCTGAACAACTTCATGGAACACTCTCCTATACATTCCTCGAAGTACGCCTTAAACTGCATGGCTACAGAACAAGAAAACAAATGATCGCGTTCGCTGTTACTAAATTTTGAACGCTTTCGTTGTGAAAGTGTTAAGGTTATGTGTTCAACTGTTACAATTTTTCCAAATAGAAACAAAAATTAGAAGTTGAACACCAATATTAATTGAAGTGTTCAATAAATCACAATTTTTCCTCATTTAAACACATTGGAGGTGGTATAGGGTATATGCTATAGGGAATGCATGTTAATTTTCCTTCGACGGTGATTTCTCTGAATATCTCCTCGGCTATCGAAGAGTGGTTAACCGCAGACCGATATCAGTGACATCCTGTGAGGGGGTGTGATAAGACGCCGGGGTTTAGGAGTGTTTCAACGGTGGATTAGAAATCAAGAATATCGCCCATTCCAAATGCCCTGCAGAGCTTATCGGTGTTCAAGTTCGGTGTTTATCTTTTGAAATAGAGGTAATGGGGGGAAAAGGCTGATATTTTATTATCTGTAACCATGATAGGAAGGCAGTTCTAAGTCTTGGGTGTTTTGGACATCCATGCTAATTTTAATTCAATGGACATCCCCGAATATATCCCCTGGTAATTGAAGAGTGGTTTATGTATTTCATATGATAAGACGCCGGGGCTTTGGTAATTTTAGTATATAGGCTTAAGTATTCAGGCGATCATATTCTCCGCGTGAGTAACCACTTTTCAGAGAGAAGTAACCATAGAGACCGTGAAAAGCACCTAATTACGATGTTATAAACAGGCAAAGTATGGAGATTTCGACGACAACGGATATATATTTAGGTCCATATACATATATGTATGTATAAGGGTGGGATTGAGTGGTATGTTTTTAAGAGGTGGTTCAAACAAACCACGGTATATAAGGTTTTGACGATGAGTGAATAAAGTTTTCAGACGATCATATTCTCCGCGTGAGTAACCACTATTCAGAGAGAAGTAACCATAGAGACCGTGAAAAGCACCTAATTACAATGTTATTAATAGGCAAAGTATGGAGATTTCGACGGCAAAGACATGCGCTCTCGAAGCTAGCTTCCTGCGAGCTAATGGCAGGGACATAATAAAGGAATTGGCGTACTACATCGTGGAAACGGGTGAGAATGGGGTCTTCACTTTCAAACCACCATTTCAGTACAGCGAGCTCAACTTCAAAGACAGGCGATTGAATGGATGGATCGCTCGTAATATAAGAGGGTTGTTTTGGTGTGATGGCGAATATAATTACAAGGACTTCGAAAATATTATAAGCGGTCTTGTACAAAAGGCAAATGCGTTTTGGACGAAGGGACTCGAGAAGTCAATCTATCTATCGAGATATTCAGGTTGTGAAGTGGGAAATGCTGAATCTCTAGGCTGCCCGAAATTAACGCGAGAACCACTCGAGCTACTCGAACCAGAGTTTGAACTATGTAAATTCCATAAACATAACACTCCGTGTTGCTCCATTAAAGCTTATAAATTAAATTTGAGGCTTAAAAATCAAAGCGTTTGTATAAAAATAATAAAATTTCAATCCAAACTGATAACCGATTTTTCAATTTTAGGATAAAAAGCTACTATAAATATTTAATAGTCTTTGTCGATTACATGACTAAGTTTGTGGAAATGATTCCGCTTAAACCTATTACTGCTAAGACCTGTGTACAGGCTTTCAAGTCTATTATCACTAGGTGGGGAGCTCCAAAAGCTATTCTTAGTGATAGAGGGGTACAGTTTACTTTGAAACTTTGGCTGCAGATGTGCAGAGCTTTTAAAATAAACACAAAGTTTACTACCCCCTACACACCTAAGGAATATCTCACCGAAAGAGTAAACAGAGTAATAGGCGAGTTAATTTCGTTTTACGTAGGGAATCACCATGATAGATGGGATGAATCCCTTGACCTTCTTCAATTCGCTATAAATTCCGCACCCCATGAAACCACGGGCAGATCCCCTTTCTTTCTAAATTTAGGGCGGGAGCCACGTCTCCCTTGGGATTTAGACATTGAAGAACCCATTCAGGACAATGATGACCCCAGTCGTGATAAGGCTTTGAAGGTTCTTAAGGAACAACTAGCATTCAGTAATGAATTGTCTAAGTTAGCTAAAGCACACCAGAAAAAATACTATGACCTCCGCCATGACCCTCTAGAGTTTGAGGTAGGAACATTAGTATGGATGGAAACTCATCCTTTATCAAGCACGACAGGTCAGCTCATGAAAAAGCTTAGTCCTAAATGGGCAGGTCCCTTTAAAATAGTAGCAAAACACTCTCCCGTTGTCTACGAGTTAGAAGATACTAACTCAGGGCAGAATATAGGGAAAATTAGCTTAGAACATCTTAAACTCTACTGGACTAATGTAGCTGTCTTCGACAATGCCGAAAAAGCCCCCACTTCTCAATCGAACGTTGCAGATGATCCCGAGCCTAGTTCCGCAACTAATGGTGGTACCATGGACCACCCTTCTACGGAGACTTCCTCAACCACGTCATCTGAATCATCATCTTCTACTTCGCCGTCATCGCCTCAGGACGGTCAGGAAATCAATCAACCGATTATTCCTGTTATTCCAGATGTCCCTCAAACCTCGACATCCAGTACTGTAGATGATCAAGCAGCAGATCACCCGATCCCACCTGCAATCCCAGATGATTCACATCAACCTACAGACTCTGATAGTGAACCGGGCATGGCCCTTTTTGAAGACCCTCCTCTCCTTCTCCGTACTAACCACGATATGGGGGCTTTTCAGCTCAATCATCCTACTAACGATAGTCCGCCTTCTGCGGCAGGGGAGGCTTCCCCGTCTGATCATGAATCAGTCGCGGAAACTAAGCTACACACACCAACATCCAGTTTTTCGGAAGAAATCCTCACGCCGGAACATAAATCGACGGCTTCTGAACACTCAGTCCCGGAACCGGCATTAAACCATTCTACTTCTTCTGGTTTTTCGGACGAAATCGTACCCCCTGAACAGATATCTCCTCTTACGGAAGCAATATCAACCCCTGAACAAATTCCTCAACCGCAATCCCAATCACAGCGTGCGTCTGACAGTTCGTCGACCACGTTGTCAGAATCAATGAGAACTCCTCGTCTAAATAGGGCTACATTACCCGACATTTATTTAGAACCTTTTAAATTGGGATGGAGACGAGAGGTATGTAAGAGGGCGACGGTTCAGCCCGGAGGTAATGAAGTAGATATCTACTACCGACCTCCCGATGATAAAAGATTAAGGTCACCTTATGAGGTTCAAGTTTACCTTAATAATAATAACGTCACGAACCTAAAAAGGGAATATTTCTGTTTTTCCCGAGAGCCAATCTCTGTTTTTCCTTGGGAATTTATCTCCCAAGCAACAAAAAGAAATTTCTAATATATCTGATGTTAGATGACCGAAGGAGGACGTCCACTACCCATATACCTTGATCCTCCGTAAGGAGAGCCTAATATCACGGTAAAAGGGAAGCCCTTCGGGTATGAAGATTGAACAGAAGCTCATGCAGCACCAGTGAAGAAGAAATCAATTTTTCGTGAAAAACATTTTGTGAACGAACTTTAAAATAACTATACCCCTGCTAATGATTTTTAGGGTTCCTCGGGGTAACCCTAAACTGGAAAAAAATTCTATTCTATTTGTATTATAAACAAAAGTTTCTAAAGAGGGGGCGATGTAACATGGCTGCCAGATTCCTTGGAGTTTCTACTCCTTAGATCTGGCAGGGTATATATGCCTCCATGTTACATGCTCCTCCTCCCTACCTTACTTTAGTGATATTTTTATTATGACAGTTGGCGGTTGAAGAGACTAGTTCTCTCCTTTTTGTTTTGAATTAAAGTCTTCTAAGACGGAGCTACTTTGTATAAACCAAGTTGGGTTACGGGATTATTATCCCTTTGTCTTTTGTGAATAAAATAGAGAAGATCAATCTTCTAAATTTTGGATATTTAAAGTAAGTTGTCTTTATTCTTTTTATGTCCCTTGGGAGCTTTCTCCCTTAGTTAAATTATTCTACAGAGTGTTACAACGTAATGACTTTCAATTTTCGTTGAGGATAATTTAAACTGATTTTGACTTAAATTTAGAAATTACTATTTTTATAAAATTTACTGAAGAAATCGCATAGTGTTTACCTCCTTAGATTGAATAATAGCCCTTATAAGGGCCTTTTTTCAGTCCATTCGAACTTATCGGAAATGCCTCACAATCCGGTTACGCACTTGGAGCCCAGCGTTGAACCAGTTGGCAGTAGCTCCAGGGTTTGGATGGGGTGGTTGTTGTGGCTCGGCATCGGCACGCTCTCTTTGTCTACTGTTCACAAGGTCGGCTTCAGACAGGTCCACATTTCCCTCTTCATACGGTTCAGCGATGTTATTTGCCAAGCACATGTTATGAAGAATGCAGCATGCGTATACAATTCTGCCTGATCTTTTTGGCGAGTAGTGCAGTGGTCGGTCCTTTAGAAGGCAACGAAACCTTGCCTTCAAAACACCATTGCACCTTTATATGCATTACCTCGCTTCTTTTTGATGCCTATTAAATTCTTCTTCAGCATGGTTGGCAGGCTGAGAGATCGGGACCATCAGCCACGGCTGTAAAGGGTACCCTGCATCACCTTAAAAAGTTAATAAATAATGCTCATTTGATTCATTTCCCTGAATTGAGGAGAATTATCTTTCTAAGGAAACCTAAACTATATTAATTATTACCTAAAAGCCAAGATTTTTTGAAACCTTCATCTCTGTGCTTGGATTCGAGAAATTTTAAAGCTAAGGAAGATTTCCAAATGAATGAATCATGTGCAGAGCCATGAAAATTCGCGTTCGTGTACATGATTTTAAGGTCCAAATCACAAATCTGGAATTAAATTTTATACAACAAAAAATAAATAGGAATTGAAGTACAAGTTGTACGTTGATGGAATAGTATCCTTTGCGATTAAAAAATGGACCGCATCCAAAGGTTCATCCTTTTTGGTTGGGGTGACAATTGCCACATGCGTTCCATCAAGGGCTCCAATAACTCCCGGGAAGTTTTTTCGTTGCATAAACCTATTTTAATGATCTTAATAATGCCACTTCTAAGGATTTGAGATTTTATACATACGGGGCTTTCACTTTCGCTTGTTCATCCAATGTACAAGGAAACTTCACCCACTCATCCAGCAACTCTTAAACCAAGGCCTTGCTCACATCCCTTACAACTCTACTAACAGTTGGCTGGCTAACAGTCAAGAAAATTTCTTGGCCTCGCCAGTTTGATAGGAGCCACTTGCATAAAAACGCAAAGCAATCAACACCTAAATATTTCAAGCTGTTTAGTCTCAATTTCATGGATCGCTTTAAAGATTCAATGCCTAAAGCTACCACGTCAAAAGCCAGAGAGAATGAATGTCTATAATGAATATGGCGAAACGTTGCAAACTTGCTATACACCTCTACGATCGTTGTCACACAAATAGACGATTGTAAAATATACATTTTCTTAAACCAAAACGACCTTAGGATCACTTGTTAAATGAAATGAGAATTTGGACGTGGTATAGGCAATCGTAGATGTTAAATAACAAAATAAACTTTGCAAAAAAGAGAAAAAAACGTTTCTGGCCCTTGCCTTGGAATCAACAGTCAAGGCCGTAGTACGTTGACCACTAAGCCTTGCGTCCAACGTTCGCAAAGATTTATCACTAGTGGTTTAGACAACCGGAACAACTTAGTGAATTGAAGTGCTGTTAATTCGAATGCCATACCGGGATCGCGTAAAACTCTTTTCCTACGTAATGCTCGCCTATTTTCCATATCTTGTCGTTGCAAAACTTCAAGACATATCAAACTGTTGGCTGCCATTTTGACAAAAAGTAACATATGGTCCCTAACCCTAAGTAAATACTTCCACCTAGCGAATGAAACTGAAATTACTAAACCGGCAAATTCAAATTATAGTGCCGTCTTTGTTTTTCTTCTTTGAAATCGCAAATATTCCTTAACAAAACATAAAAAATTGATACAAAAAAACGGCTCTTTACCAAACGATAGTCTTATCAACAGCAAAAACCCTGCCGATAAGTTATCACTCGCTTATCACATTCCTCATACGATAATTTTGAGTTTTGGAGTTAGAGAATACCAATTTTTGATAACTTATCGAATTTACGATAAAACGACTCGATAAATCAGTTAGAGAATTGGCCCCAATGTGTCATATGAATGTGGTGCTCAATTTAAACGCAATTTAATGTTAATTGTGAGCAGGTATTCTCAAATATAAGGTGCTTACAACTTTTGAATTTTACATTACCTGATTGCCTACAAATTTTGAGTTTTACATAACCTGGGTGCCTACAACTTTTGAATTTTACATAACCTGGGTGTCTACAACTTTTGAATTTTACGTAACGTGGGTGTCTACAACTTTTGAATTTTACATAACCTGGGTGCATACGAGACCCAATTTTACCAAAACGCTTTCATTTCACTTAATTTGGATGGAATTCAATCCAAGTTGGTACATTTACATTTATGACTGCGCTGATTAATTTAAACGCGATTTAAAGTTAATTCTGAGCAATTATTCTCAAATATGAGGTGCCTACAACTTTTGAATTTTACATAACCTGGGTGTCTACAACTTTTGAATTTTACATAACCTGGTTGTCTATAACTTTTGACTTTTACATAACCTGGGTGTCTACAACTTTTGAATTTTACATAACCTGGGTGCCTACAACTTCTGAATTTTACATAACCAGGGTGCATACGAGACACTATTTTACCAAAACGCTTTCATTTAACTTAATTTTGGATGGAATTCAATCTAAGTTGGTACATATACATTTGAGATTGCGACGATTAATCTAAACGCAAATAAAAGTGAATTGCGAGTTATTCTCAAATATATGGTGCCTACAACATTTGAATTTTACATAACCTGGCTGCCTACAACTTTTGCATTTTACATTACCTGGGTGCCTACAACCAGCTTTTGAATTAACATAACCTGGATGCCCCCAACTTTTGGATTTTACATAACCTGGGTACCTACAATACACTGTTTTACCAAAACGCTTTCATTTAAGCCTAATTTAATTTTGGATGGAATTCAATCTAAGTTGGTACATATACATTTGAGATTGCGATGGTTAAACGCAAAGAAAAGTTAATTGCGAGTTATTCTCAAATATATGGGGCCTACAACATTTGAATTTTACTTAATCTTTATTGCCCTTGAATATACAGCAATTTCGTTTGGTGTGAAATATTATTGGTACCTATAAGTTAAATTCGAAGGAATCTTATTATATTTAGATTTATTATAAATGTGTAAGGTAAATTTAATAGATTATGCGTGTAAATATAATAATCTTTTTTAGGCCATTATGAAAATGTAGGATCTGATAATAACCAAGACACTTCAACTTTTTTATATTTTATTCATTGAAAAAAACATGTTTTTATCTCAGTATGAGGCAAACCCGAAATGGCTCTTTCGGCCCCTTCCTCGGCCCCTCCCCCTACGTCCTCTTGGAGCTTGTGGCCCTTTTTTTATTGAATTCATATATTTTCGATCGTCCAATAGCCGGAGAGTAGACATCCACAGAGGCCCAAAAAGTAAACTGGATTTCTGCCAGGTAACGTTTCGTAGGGCCTCAGTGGCAGCATCCTCCAAGTTTATGTTGTTAATGATGTTTTCTCTCCTCATTGCTTCAACGGATTCGATTATTTGGAGGATGCCATCTATTTCTCCGGCTAGAAAGGTTTTGAGTGTTTTTTCGCCCTCTTGCTTATTTGGCAAGGCCTGGTTAAAATAAAATAAAATAAAATAAAATAAAATTTATTAATATTAATAATTCAATTCAATGTTTATTTATTACTATTAATGATATTAATAACGTTAATAACGGTAATGATATTAAAAACGTTAATAATTGTATATATTTATTGTATATAAAAATAACTACAACACACAGGTAAATAAAAAAATTAAAGAAAATAAAAAAGAAAATAACCCTTACGTCTAAACTTTGTTTTCCTTCTGCCCAGTTTTTCAATCTGCGGCACAATTTGTGCTGTAACTGAAAAAGCTGTGATTCGCGTGTTTTAACTTGGCCTTTAATATCCGGTATGATCAGCGGGTCAATCTCGGGGACAACATATCCCGCAACTGTCGTTTCCTGGTTCTCTTCTGACTATAATTGCATAAAACAACATTCATGGATGATAGAATTAATGAATGTTTATCTAATCACACTTTACCCCAGACTGCTCTAAAACATTATGACACTGTCTTCTCAACCTTTGTTCCTATCTTATAACTATTTTGTATTTATTCCAAGTTAATATTATGTATTATGTTCCTCTTCAGTCAATCTAAACTTAGTGTACTATGGTATACTATTAAGTCATATTGAACTTCTAGTCTTAATAAGACGATAGCTTTATGCTCAAACCTTTCTCATGTACTACGCGGTCACCACAAGTCTCACGACCAATGCTAACAATAAATAAATAAATAAATATCACGAAACTAGTCTATTTCCCTCCTTGCAACTAAGACTGTTATGGTACAGAGTAAAAAAGAAATTAGTCAGTCACATTTAGTCAAAAACGAAAAATTACTATTTTTAAAGCTGACCGGTCTAAACTCTGTTCGATTGAAAACAAAAATATTTCGCTGTTGATATGATATTGAAAGAAGACATTTAACTTTGAATTTTCCATTGCCAGGTTTTCCATATCCTTGCATAAGTTTCCTTCGTCTCGCTTTTCGTCGATGGACATGGTTTGAAACTAGTTGTGGTTGACCCGAAACATTCTACCTAGGTCTATTTATAGACTGGGCAATTTTACCTTGAAATGTCAGTACGTACAAAGCTAGGATACCTCTAATCCTTGGTTTTACTCAAAGGGCTGATATCGTGCCGATACTTAAAAAATCCATTATATTAAAAATTTTGGTCAAAAATATAAAAACGTCACGAAAGTCATACGGTACGATGTAGCTAAAAATGTCAAAACACCTTTAGAAACGGGAAGGACCGATCCCCTGGCACCTTTGTTAAGAACATGAAATATGGTTCCAAGTAATAAATTATTCTTTGGCTTGTTTAAATTTTCATAGGGTAGTAGATTTTCCTTGAATGATTCAGGAGGAAAATACTTAATACCTGCAGAGTACCTACTTGGCTCAGTGGAAACTAGCAGATACTTAAGACTAAAATGAAGGAAAACAGAGATAGCCTCGGAAATAACGCTTTTCTTTGAAGATCACGTGATTTAAATTGTTGAAATCAAAACATGTTAGCTACGCACGGCAACTTTGGACACATTGTAAATTATACAGGTTGTTTCAAAAAGGGTAGTTGGTTCGAGAAACTATGGGAACTATGGGAGATTTTGAGTCGAAAATGTTCTAAGATATTTTGCCGTCCGTGCCACCGTTTTCGAGATATGAAATTAGTGTTTTACGGATGACGCCTAAAATTCAAGCAAAAACCACTTTCTTAAATGGAAAATAAAGTAGATATTCGTATTCACCACCCTCAAACTAGTCAGAAAACAAAAATCTTTTGTCGGAAAAACTTCGATTGTAAAATTAAGGAAGATTAATAATGTAATCGCAATAAGGCTTTTTTAACGTCTAGAAGTTTGACAGATGTGCTAAACTAAAACGTTTTTCACTATGTGGATGGCAATGTCCCTTTGTGCCTACCACGTGGTTGAAAATTCGATTTCTCGCACGTTGAAATATAAAATGTTTCCTTATCACCCTCCCTTTAAATTGAAATTACCAAAACATTGGCGCGCGGTTCTTTGAACAATTCTTCTAAGCGCGCGCCAGTATTTTTCTTTATAGTAGATTTTATTTTAATGTCGCGCCACCAAAATTATTATAATCAGTTAATTAGCAGTCTTTAATTTTTTTGCTTAAATTTTAAGGGTCATCCGTAAAACACTCATTTCATAACACGAAAACAGTCAAAATGTCATAGAGTATTTTCAACTCAAAAATCGATCATATAGTTCACACAGTTTCTCGACCCAACTACCCTTTTTGAAACACTGTATAAATTAACGTAATAAATTAGTGTAATCATTGTTAATGGTTTTGATGTTATTTTATCAATTTAAAACAACAGTACTATTCCGCTTTGAACCTTTAAATTATTAAATAACAAAAGAGTTGTTGTTATTTGACGCAAGAACGACTCTAGGTTTAACTGGTTATAAACTCTTTATTAATTTAATTTAGAACATTAGTATTAATATCCGGGAACAATACACTGAACTGATATCTGGGAACTGACAAACGTTATCGGAATGTTATCCGGTTATATAGTTAAGGCATCGCGATAAAAAATAAAGATTACAAGAATGACCGCGATGCATAAAAAACACAAGTATAGAAAATAGAATCTGGATATAGATAAAAAACACAACCGGTATTATCTCTAATTTACAACAGTCCCTGTTAATATCGGTGGTTTCAATCTTCTATCCAGGGGGTGGTCATTCAATTATTTCCAGTCCAAGGGCTTTGACGCAGAAGAGGTGCTTCGGACGGAACAGGCTCTTTGTACAGATGTCAGCTGGCATTTCCTCTGTTGGTAGATACCGCAAGGCTATATGTCCCTGGTCGTAGGTGTCTCGTATTTTCTCCCAAGTTCAATCTTTACTTCAGTCATCCAATCCGGGTTGTTGCTTGCAAGGATCAGATCGTCGACATAGACTCCAATGATCATAATATCTTCCGCGACTCTTAAAACGTATAAGCAGGGGTCGCTCTTCAATGGTGTCATTCCAATTTCCGAAAGTCTTTGATGTAACTTCTTGTACCATTGGCGGCCCGATTGTTTTAAGCCGTAGAGGGATTTCTTGATACGACAGACTTTATGTCCCTCTTCTTCCAGGTCCCTGGTCCATTTCTTTGCTCTGGCAATGATTGACTTGTCGAACCGGGTTGACTTGACGATTTCTTCGAGGGATTCTGTTAATCCTTCCGGGACGACCATATATATTTCCTCCTCGAGTTCGCCATTAAGATAGGCCGTGACGACATCCATCTGGTGGACTTCCAAATCGATTTCCACAGCAAGGGCCATAAGCAGTCTTATTGAGCTGGATCTAATGACGGGTGCGAACGTCTCTTGGTAGTCGATCCCTGGTCTCTGGGCAAAACCTTTCGCTATGAGCCTGGCTTTCCTTTTCTCTACTTCTCCGCTGGGTAAGTATTTCGTTCGGAAGACGAGACGATTTCCAAGGACCTTTTGGTTTTCCGGACAATCAACGATGTCCCAGGTTTCGCACTTGATAAGCGAAACGAACTCTTCCGTTACTGCTTTCCTCCAGTCGTTTGCGTACGGAGAAGCCAGGGCTTGCTTCATGGACAAAGGTTCTGACAAGATGGCTAGGTTTGCTGACTCATCAGACAGGGTTTCATGCTCGTCAGTAGACTCTTCTGAGACGCTCGGAATCATGTTGAACGATTTTTTCGGTCGTCCGGGTACTCCAGTTCTTATTTTCTTCGGTCTTCCGGGACCTTTCTTCAGAACGAGGGTTTCTGACGGTTCTTCAAAGACGTCGTCGTTTTCCTGGGAATTAGATTCTTCCGGGATTTCATCTTTGAACTCCTTTTTGACTTCTTTGAGTTCTTCTCCGCCTGGCGGTTTTGCAGCGTGTGTAGTGGCCGGGACTTCGATTTCGCCTTTAGCTTTGCTTCCGTATTTTAGGTTGACTTCTGGAGTGACGAAATCATCATATCCGCCTTGTTTATTAAATTCTCCCAGGAACTTGACATTTCGACTTCGGTAAATTTGCTTCTCGGACGGAACCCATAGTCGATAGGACTTCGAGATTTCAGAATAGCCGATGAAAACGCATTCTTTGCTCCTGGCTGCAAATTTCCCCTTCCTTTTATTTTCGTCCAACAGCAAAGCTTTGTCGCCGAAAATCTTCAAATGTTGCAGGGATGGCTTCTTTCCGGTCCATCTGGTAAATGGTACTTCTCCATTTATGCTCCGGGAAGGACAACGGTTTCGAATGTAGTTAGCCGTGGCCATCGCTTCTGCCCAGAATGATGGTGGAAGTTGCGCTTGTATCATCATACATCGGGCCATATCTAGGAGTGTTCTGTTCTTTCTTTCGGCAATGCCATTCTGTTCCGGGTGTATGGTACGGTGAGCCTTCTTTTTATCCCAGAGTCTTTCAGGAATCTGTCGAATTCATTGTTGCAGTATTCGGTTCCGTTGTCGGACTGCAAGGTCTTGATTTTTCTCCCGGTTTCCACTTCAGCTCGTTGCTTGAATTCTTTGAAGGCTTTCAACACTTCGCTCATGTGTTTTAAAAAGCTGACTTCATTCCACCGGGAATAATCATCAGTGAAAACGACGATGTACTTGGGTCCACTCATCGACGTTACTCTCATCGGGCCGCATACGTCAGAGTGTACTATTTCCAGGACATGCGAGGTGCGGCTATCTTCAGGTTTCGGGAACGGCTCCTTCGATTGCTTTCCTTTGATACAGATTTTGCAGATTCCCAGACTCCCATCTTTTTCAATGTTGAGTCCCGTAGCCAAATTCTTCCGGGCCATTTCCTTTAAACTTCTCTCGTTCAAGTGACCGAGTAGGAAATGCCAGTTCTCCAGGTTGCTTCTAGGCTTTATTTCCGCTTGCACTGAATGGACCGTTTCTTCAGTCTTTCTCAGGAAATAAAGGTCTACAACTCTGTCAGCAACTGCAATCACTTCCCCGGTTGCCGTCTTAATCCAGGCCTGCGACTTCTTGAATGTGGCCTCACGTCCTTTGTCTGTCATCTTGGCAATGGATAGGAGATTTGTTCTTAAATCCGGGACATGAAGGGATCGTTCCAGGCGAAGAATTCGATTGTCGCTGCCATTCGTTGCGTGTACTTTTACTTCGCCAACACCTTGTATCTTCGTTGACTCTGCAGTGGCCAGGTTTAAAGATTTCGTGGTCTCTTCGTAATCATTGAAGCAGTCTCTGCTGTAAGTCATATGCGAGGTGGCTCCGCTGTCCAGGCACCAGGAATCGTGATAAGTCTTCAGGTGCAATGCGAATTCTTCCTCGGCCAAATTTTCTGCCAGTACATGATGGGCGTTTTCTTTCTTTCTGGTTCTTATGCCTGAACCATGGTTTCTGTCGGGTCAATCGGCTACCTTGTGGCCGGGTTTCCTGCATCCATGACACTTGTACTTGAAGGTCGTGCTTCCTCGTCCACGTGAACCTCTTCCTCTACCCCTACTGCCCATCATCGCATTCTGCACGGGTTCGTCTTCTTTAGATTGCTTGGCGTCCGATTCCTCCAGGATCTTTATTTTCAAGGCTTCTGGATCAGGTAACGTATCCCTGGACTCTATTGCGCACCGGAAGTTCTCGTACGATTCTGGTAGACTGTATAACAACATAATGGCCAGTAGGTCGTCGTTTACAGCTACTCCCATGTCAGCCAACTTGTCTACTGCGTCGAAGAATTCTCGGACGTGGTCCCGAACATCTTCTCCCTCCTTCATTTTCTTGAGGGTCAGTTTCTTCAGCAGCGTGGCTTTCCGGGCAGGCCCACTGGACTGGTAGATGGATTCGAGCTTCATCCATAGTTCCCGTGAGGTGGTGCAATTATTTACTTGCTTCAACTCCGACGGACTGATCGACAAGATTAGGTCCGCTCTTGCTTTTCGATCATTTCTGTCCCAGGTAGCGACCGCCTGGGCGTTGCCTTCCGTTCCCCGTACCAGAGTTGGCCTTGTTGAAGTTCCATCTACGTACTCCCAGAGATCGTTCTTTTGAAGCAGGGCTTCCACTTGCATTTTCCAGGTATCATAATTATCTTTAGTTAACGTCTCGATTCGTCCCAGGTGATTTCCGGCCATTCTTCGTCTGACTCCGCACCTTAAAGGATAATCTTCCCGGCGTTGAACTTCTTATGACTTCTAAACCTCTGCGCAGTGGAAGCGTGCTGGGCCCATAACCTGTTGTTATTTGACGCAAGAACGACTCTGGGTTTAACTGGTTATAAACTCTTTATTAATTTAATTAAAACATTTAAGTTAATTTCCGGGAACGCTACTGACAACTGATATCTGAGAACAGATAACTGGGAATATAGAAAAAAAACAACCGGTATTATCTCTAATTTACAACACTGGTTAACATAAAGCTAAACCATTTAGAAATAACTGAAATTATCATATTAGTAGAATTATGTGTTAAAGCAAATGGCAAGGTATACATTCAAATAGAGGGCTTAGCTATGGGATCATCCTTGAACCCATTACTGTGTGATATATATATATATATATATATATATATATATATGGACCAATTAGAAAGAATTGCTCTGTTAAATTCCCCTTTTAAAGTTGATTTTTGGTGGAGATATGTAGATGATGTACTAGCACTGTGGCGGCATGGCCAGAATAACTTACAAACATTTTTAGAATTTATCAACTCAATAGACCAAGCCATACAATTCACATTAGAAATAGAAAAAAAAATAGATCAATGCCATTTTTAGACATTCTAATTAAAAAAGAACTGAATAAAAAGTTGAGCACCCAAGTATACAGAAAACCTTATTCAGTAGCCATGCCACCACATGCAAACTCTCAGCACCCCCTTAGCCAAAAACTAACCTACTATTTTTTTATTGACCGGGCAACAAAAATTTGCTCCAACCAAGCAAATTTTAACCAAGAAATTAATTTTATCAAAGAAATAGCAAAAAATCGGGGTTTTGACTATTCTATATTAAATTGAGGCATCGACCGAATAACCCGCAGGAACTTAATAGAAAAAACACTACTTTCAAAAACGAATTTTCTATCCATTCAAATGTTGTTTTGTTGTCTCAACTCATCTGTGCTTGGCATTTTCCCTTGAATACATTGAGCTGCACGAAAATTTAATGACTGATTCCTTTGGTCACAAAGTAGGCAATGTAAGATGAAAATATCACCATTGAATCATCAATAGGCTTACTAGTCCTTAGGTCGGGACATTTTCTAATCGAATCTTCGTTAAATTTTGCTGAGGTCATAACCTATTTTACTTCGATTAATTGTGCCTAGACGTAAAAGGTCAGAAAAAACACTGTTAAAGGGGTAGTAGCCACTAAAAAAATCATGAAAATTTAAATTGAAACACATTTTTGAATAAATCATTCAAAATGATAGTTATTCCAAATATTTAAACATTTAAATATTGCATCGTAACACCTTAAATTGTACAATTGAAATTTATTTATTTATTTAGCTATTGCAAATTTACATTTAATGAATAAAGTTTAATCTTAACTGCACATAAAAAAACAAAAACAAATTTATAACACGTATCTCTATATCTCTTTTAACCTCTGACTTACAGTTCACACACTGTACTGTTCTTCCATGATTTAGAACACTTTATAAACTTTGAATATCGTCACAAATAATACAATTCAAAAGAACACAACAACAATGATACTTTCACTGCGAAATATAACAAGATGACCCAGTCATATACTTTTTACCGCCCTCTAGTGACAAGAATTACTATTACTATATTCATTATTAGATGACCCCAGCTAATTTAGAATTTCGGATTTTTTTTCATTGTTTATAAAATAGTATTCCTATTATGAATAAAATCAATCTAGTAATAAATTACTGTAACTTACTCATTAGGTTCATTTTAAACTTAACCTACAGAACTTTATCTTAATTAAATTACAGAATAATATTTATTAAACTAGGGTTGGTACTGGTAAATGTGAACGATTCTATTTTTTCTTTAAAATTTTGCAGCTAATTTTTGGGCGGCTTAAATTCCTTTTAAAAGGGCTCTATTTGTAGATTGAATATCGAGAATTACGATAAAAATGGTCCAAATATTGTAGGAGTTCGCGGATGAAAGATACGAACCTATATACACACCAACTCGGACTAATCAACTTAAGTTGATGCCAATTTTAGGTGTTGCTTAATACAATACCATCGGGGAATAAGCTTTAGCAAGAGTTACAATAATCCCACGATAAAAAACCTTTAATCGTTAGATAGATCACGTTTTTCGCTAGAAAATTGATATTAATATCTGTGGTTTCGATTCGGAATTCGATTTTATAAATAGAGTTGGAAAAAACCAGGTAAAATTTCAATTGTTTCAAGGTTAATTAGAATCCTTTTTAAGCTATTTTAATAAAAAATAAAAAGTAAAAGTGGTGTAAGGAATCTACGTTCGGATAATATTAACTTTAAAATACATCATTGACCCAAAAAAGAATCAAATTTCGCGCCATTAGTAAGTTTATCAATTTAGCGGTAAGAGGGCGGTAGCTACGACTACTTATTGGGCGGGAAAGCGAAAAAAACGAGACAGCTGTTATGCGAGGTATCGAAATAAATAGGACTTCTCAACAAATTATTGAACATTTTGACTCGGGTATAATTTTAACTATATTATCCTATTATCACTTATCACATCTGCGTAAACTTTAATCTAGGTGCATGAATTTAGGCCCTACGTAATGGTAGCTTCTTTCCTAGGGCTCTTTTTATTCCTCCCATTTGATTATCATTGTTGTTCACATTTGGATCCAATGTTCAGTCACTACCTCCTTCAGTATTTAGGGTCAGGGTGTTTAAATTTACCAGCGTTGTTCACATTTGGGGTCCTCTAAGGGGTTTGGGAAAATGGATATTGTGCAAAATTTAAGAGAGTTAAAAAGCTGAAAACATAGCGAATTGTGTCTTTCATATCCTGAAAGTTTCTGCGGCCATATTCTGCAGAAAAGTTAAGCTCCTCCTTCTGCCCTTGGCTCGCGGGTTGGACCCTCAACCATTGCCCTTGGCATTTTAATTGGCTATGTCTACCGATGATGTTACATGCCTTGGCTCAGTGATTGGAGGTTCAACCGGCAAAAATAAGCCTTTGAATTCAGTTCAGTTTGAGTTTCAAGTTGAACCAAATTTCGGTGTAAGGTCAGTGTACAGTGTAAATTTGTCTCCAAAGGTCAGTGCTCCAACCTTTCACCCGAAACGTTTAAGCTATTAACGCCACCTATCATATGAACTGAATCGTAATTTCGTGCCGTCTGCTCTTTTTTAATTTTAAATGACGTCAACGTATTTGAGACAGCCGCTTGTTAAGGTAACATCGTTTAATGTTGAGTAAGTTATATATTTTCACGTAAATAATGTGCTTGACATATTTGTATAAAAAATTAAAAACCAATTGTAGTTGCTGAATTAAGTATTAAACGTCAAATCTTTCCCTGTTTCCATGTTGTTACTTTGATAACATCGAAAGACAACTACCTAAGCGTAATGAAGGCATAACGTGAAGGGCACACAGATATTTGTGTCAGTAGTTATATTAGTAATGGTGAGACAGTAATTTTTTCATTCCTGTGTAATTTATCTTCAACTTTTGAAGTTGTAATTAAATTTATATGTTCTAACATTGGTAAGATTTATTTTTAGTTATTGTATTGAATTATACATAGTAATGAAACATGTTTAAAAAAACTTAAAACGGCGCCACATTCCCTCTATGAGTTGAAGGTTGTACCCTTGTTGGTCATCAGTGACTTAGGTAACACGCCCGAAGAGAGGACAAAGATGTGATAACATATCACATAGCAGGTAAATGATGTCCACCGCCAACAGAGAACCATTTCACGAGGTGACAATGAAAGGCATTCCTCAACAATATTCCACTTGTTATAGAAGAACGTGAAGCTCTGCGTATTGCAAATTTTGTAATTTCTCGTAATGTATTAACCATGTTATTAACATTTTTTGTTGCAGGTGGGTGCAAGCTTCTTGAATAGCCTTCCTCCAGTTTTTGCTGAAGACTCCTCAAAGAGCCTTCTGCTTTCCATGAACATGGTGCTCATCCAATTCCACTGAAGAACACAGAAATGGTCATAAGAATGGTTTCTATTCGACGTAGGGTATAATAGTCCACCTTCTGAAATTTTCATTTGGACATTTTTTGAGATAGAGGGTTGCTGCAAAGTCAGTTAACCATTAAGAGTTACTGCGGTGTCCTTTTAATTTTATTCTTCACTTCAACATTTCATTGTTATTTTTTCCATCATTCCTTGCTATTGTTTCTGCATGCATGGCCTTCCTTTATTGTTTCATTTATAAATGGGCTAAACTTTCTTATAGCTTAGTCGCTGCCTAGTAAGAAAAGCAAGAAACGCTCATAGCTTCGGCTAATGCATGTTTGGAGGCCCTACTCAAGTTTGCGTCTGTTTGGCAAATAATTACTGAAAATGAAAGGGCTAGGAAGGAATACGAAAAGCTAAGGTTTGAAAATTAAAGGTTTAGACTGGAAACTGAGAGTATTCAAGCCAACATGACCGAAGTGAAAAATTGCAGCCTGAAAATAATGACTAATTTTGTTTTTTTGAAGACATGCTCAAGCGAAGCATGTTCTACTTTACTGTAGATAATTTTCTAAATGTCATGAAAGGTTGTTTGAATAATGTCTCCCTGTATTTCGATTATTTTCAATGCTCAATTTGGTATGCATGATGGCATAAACTCTCTCTGATTACTGTATTCTCCTTTGTGATTTTATAGTACTCATTGTAGATATTCTATTAATTCATTTTCAACAAAGTTTCTTTAATATCCAATTTGACATGTACTTTTTTTCATTCTCTCATTATAAATAGTTATTTTTTTCGCGTTTAATCCATATAATTTATTACACGCGATATTTGCGTGTATTTTATGATTTATTTCTCGCATACGTGTTAGTTTACTGTTAACTTGTATTGTAATTTAGTAGACGCTTCATTTAATAAGCGCATTAAATTTATTGCATGCATTTTTTTAAATTATTTGGATTTTTGTTATCATTGACCGTTATTAAAAGGGGTTGTGAGCCTGTGTGGATAGTGTTTGTCATCCTCATAGAGCTAAGTGGAGCCGGGGAGGGATTTAAAAATGACGAAAAAGTCTGTTACCGCCTTTAATGCTTTAAAACCGTTAATGGCATGTTTTTAATCTGTTCACATTAGAATTATGTTGATGATGTCTAGGCTGTACTCAAGATGACATTATTTATAACCAGCATGCCAGCACCCAATCAGTCCCGATACGCTCTCAAACCCAAAAATTCGGCAATTTATTTTCCACGTGTATTAAATTTTACATATTTCTGACTGTCAAGAGTTCATTGCTCTTTTCTGTGGCATGATTGCAATTTACATCCTCCGAAGTCTTCATGACCACATACCTATTTTAAATATAACTTAACTATTCTATTGTCATTCATTAGACCTATTTCAGATTTACCATATTCATATTAAGAGAAACAAAGGGGTGATTATACCAATTGCTGCATACTGAAATGCTTACTTTTCAAGTAACTGTTCATTGGGAAGGTGTAAATATGGTTACTGGTTATGTTTAATAAGTTATGTCGATTTGCAGTTGTAAAGCGCTTCCGCGACTTCCAGTGTTAGTTTCGAGGCGCAAATGGCTTGACACTCAGTCTCTGGATAAGCTTTTTCGTCAGCAGTTGGAAGATATACCTCGTCTGAGAGAGGAAAGGATAAATATTGATTAAAGGGTATGGGTGTATATCGCTCATCAACACACCATTCCATGAGAATATAATAAGTGCGAAATTGTTTATGCCACAAGAGCATGAACGAATCATGGAGTTGCTCTTGCGATTTTGGTCATGCTAAGTGCTCAAATAAGGCTTTAACCATTCAGTTACCACGGGCGATCAGCCCTCTCACCTTTTTACTGCAGTGACTTCTATACTGCGATCCACAGTTGCCACACAATCTGAATAAGTAATAAATAATAAAAGAAATAAATTAAATGGTGTGTTTGTATTTAAATCGGATTATTAAAGGGGAAAATTAAAGAGTTTAGTTGGATACTTCATAAATTAATTAATCCTTCATAAATTACACTCACCACTTTACTCGACACGTTGATCAACGTAGGGAGGTTGATAGAAAGTGTTGAAATGTCGTCTGCTGTAAGTGCGTTCAGCACATAGCGTTACCGAAGCAACCAGTAAAACCGGTGTTTAACCGGTAACTCATTTGTCAGTTTATGAAAAAACATTTTGAATTTGGTGTATACATCTGAGTCTGCGCGGAATTTGCACCAATCACTGAGCCAAGGCATGTAACGTCATCGGTAGACGTAGCCAATTAAAAGGCCAAGGGCAATGGTTGACGGTCCAACCAGCGAGCCAAGGGCAAAAGGAGGAGCTTAACTTTTCTGCAGAATACGGCCGCTGGTATACTCCTGTGAGGATACGTTCACTGGTCAATGGCTGAAGGAGAACATAGCCAACTCGGTGGTGGGAAATGCGGTGCTCTCAGTAATGAGAGCTAGCGAACTCCCTAAGCCGTTTAAGGTAATGTTCCGCACCAGGGACCAGATCACCAAAGAGCCGGCGGTGCTGTTTCGGCGCCTAAAGGCCCTTAACGATGGCTTTGCAACCGAATATTGGAAATGCATTCGGACATACGTGGACAGGGCCGTGCGGTACTGGGTACTGTCCATCGATGGCTGGACGCCATTAAGAATGCTGGTTTCGTGGGCTTCACTGGAGTGGACAAGGGTTCCTTCAAACTCCTACAGCACACGGAAACCACCAAAACCACTGCAGCCGAGTCTACGGCAGGGGGTGGGACTAGCGAAATGGGGATCTCGCTGTGGAGCTCACTGGTGTCGCTCTAGGCACAGAGGGGGAGGGGGTGGCTCATTCGGAAGCTTGTTCTTCCATGGATCAGTCAACCCTACTGGAAGAATCGGATGGGACCCTTCGGGATCCAGCCGATGTGCTTTCTAGTGGTCCTGATGAGGGGGAGGATCTTGGGACTGGGAGCTAGCCTGTCGGGGGGGGGGAGGTGACACAAGCCCTCTCAGGACCGATGAGGTGTAGCTAGGTCCCTTCTGAACCCCTCTCTCAAGGACCATGGGGACGCTACTTGCTATTCAAATCAATCCGCACCATAGTAAGGCGGCCTCTGCGGTACTCTGCAGGAGGTTTGCTATAGAGGGTCTTGATCTGGCCCTCATACAAGAACCGAGGATTTGCCATGGCAAAATCCTCGGTCTTGACGCGGCGGGGTCACTATTTTATGACCATACTGC
Organism: Phalangium opilio; assembly: GCF_054372755.1. Taxonomy (NCBI): domain Eukaryota; kingdom Metazoa; phylum Arthropoda; class Arachnida; order Opiliones; family Phalangiidae; genus Phalangium; species Phalangium opilio. Next base: position 4,312,185 of record NW_028324198.1, read on the forward strand.
TGCTAGACCTAAGGCGTGAATTCTGGTTCGGAGCGATCTTTGTGGTATCTCTCTACCGCTGTACACGTCCCAGGACACGGCGGCCGTAATGCTAGTCCTGGCCACTGGGCATGCCAAGTTGACTTTCACGGCTGCCTCTGCATACTTTGCCCACGACGCGGACTCTCTCCCGACAATTGAGGTGATCAATTTGGTCAATAAATGTGAAAAGAGAGGGGACAAACTAATCATTGGCTGCGACGCCAATGCTCATCACATCACGTGGGGCAGTTCTGACTGCAACAGGAGAGGTGATGATTTACTAGAATATTTAGTTGGTTGTAAACTCCATATTCTTAATCAAAACAATGAACCTACTTTTGATACTTTTAATAGAAGGGAGGTCATTGACCTCACGCTAGCCACGGAAAACCTCGTGTCTTCCGTGTCTAACTGGCATGTGTCTAATGAGCCGTCTCTGTCGGATCATAGGCACATCTGCTTTACTGTCGCGACTACCTCTGTCCCGGCGGGGACGGAGATACGCAATCCAAAACGGACTAATTGGGCCGGCTATAGGGAAGACCTAATCCTACGCTACGGAGGGGGTCATACTCCTAAACTTACCTTACCTAAGGATCTTGATATAGCTGCTGGTGATTTACAGTGCTCCATCATGGAGTCGTTCCACCGGAACTGCCCACTTAAGACCGTCAACCGCTCGAGGCTTGTCCCTTGGTGGAACGCGGATCTCAGCCGGCTTCGTAAATACACGCGCAGGCTCTTTAACAAAGCCAAGCGCACTGGTGACTGGGCTGCCGTGGTTACCGTACCGGCTAGACCAACAGTACCCCTGCAACCGGATTTGATGAAACTCCCCTTCGTGGATGCCTTTTTCTCCCTAAAATTCTATTTGTCAAGAACGGGCTTGGGCCTGGACGTTTTTAATCAACACGTCGCTTCGTCTCCAAATCTATTCCCGGACGGGTATAGCGGCTGTATCACGCATTTAGGTGCCACACCCGAGGAACTCGACGAACACTACATAAAGAAAACCCTCAGTCTAAAGGGTGTCTTGGGTACAGTGGGAGTCCCGCCCTTGTACGCCAGGGCGTATGTGGAGGGAAATCGACTTGAACAGGCGTTGATACGCGCGTTATCTTTTTCAAAAATCCGAGTGGTAGGAGCCATCGGCCTCGACTACTCAAGCCTATCGACATTTGTCCTTCGGCCATTCAACGAGTAACATTTCGCGATCAATTACAGATAGCCAATCATTTTGGCTATCCTGTATTAGTACAGTGTCGAGATGGCCGCCCGTCTCATGGGCTTTTACGGCCTGAATGGCGGAAATGCAAAACAAATTGAATACCGATCGTATCATCGTAATGGTGATTTTTCCGGGGACCCGGCGATGGCGGCTAAGTAATTGGGGGTTTTCCCGAACCTTTACGTGGCCATATCACCCATGATGTTGGACTCTGGTCTTCCCCATCTGATCCGGGATTTTCCTTTACACCGCCTTATTGCCCAGTCCGGGGCCCCCATGTTTGCCGTGAACCGAGATCAACCTACGGATATGCCCGTCCCTGCGCCGGGATTAGCTCTGGATGTTATCAAGGCCATTACGGTCGCTAAACATGTACCGGTACTAGAAGTGGCCGCTACCATTATGCGTTCATACATTAGGATCTTCCGCTTCCCCGGTTGGAACCACTAACCGATTTTATGCATGGGGCGCATGCACAAAAAACAGAATTCATTACCTTGCGTTTGTTTCGATAGGACTCTTTCTTTCATGTTAGATTTCAATTTCGAAAAAAAAACCAAAAAAATAATAATCCCGTGTTTTTGTTTTTAGGGACGAAGTTGTCCTATCTGTATACGAAATTGATGTATCATATCGATTTTTGTTTTGATGTACCTTTTTGTGTGCCCCACTAAAATGTGGCCTGTTTCCTGCTATCATTAAATACACATGGTCTACCTTATGTTGTGTGATCTTCCCGTGTTTCTATATGGGGAACCAGGGTCCGGGGGTTTCCTCTTTTCTTCTTTTTTTTTTGTTTTTTCAGATACTCCCAGCGGCTTTACACTGCTGTCCTCCCTTTCACCTGGGGCCGTTGCTTATTGCTTGCAGAGGGGGAGGATGTAACGGGGAGCCCGTTACGAGGGTTTACCACCAGATACCAGAGTTCCCCGCTAGACGGCCCAAAAAAGCTGAACCTTGGACGTGTCGTCTGCTCGACTAACGGATTGGCTGCTCCCCAGAGGCCCGAGGGGATATAATCAAACGTAGCCCGGGAATCTGGGCAGTTGGAGGGGTACCGGCATCTAGACCAGTTAATGATTTTTGTTAGATGAATTAACTTCATTTACTTATTTAATGGATAATATATGTATTTTTTACTAACGGATTGTAAATATAATTTAACCGGATTTATATGTCAATAAATATATTGGATTAATTGAAATTACGTAGTCGTGTGTTTTCGGGTCTCAGTAGAAAGCGCGCGATTACAACTTGAAGTACTGAGCTAACCAAATTCTTGACTTGGCGAAAGTGATTATTCTTGATAACACACCAACGGTTGGCCCTCTGGTAGCGGTTTCTGAACTTTCCCTCCAAAACGTGAGACGCACGCGGTGGTAGACGGCCGAACTTGATTCAAGCACCCGCTTCGTCCGTGTTCCGCGGCTTTAGGTTGGGGGGAAGTGGGTAGGAAATTTTTTGGAACTCGACCAATTTTTTTCCCTCTAGTGTAGGCGCGATGGAAGCGGCATAAAATCCTCAAATTTGTTCACTAGTGCCAGGATCTACCAATGCTAGAGCTCTTTACTTCAAGTCTCATCTTACTTCGGCTGCGACTAAGGCCCATACATAACGTTTTGGTTTTTAAATACATCATTAACCAGAAAAGTAAACCAAATAATCAAGCTGTGCTAAATTATTCAAACCTCTTTGTATGATGTAGAGATAGATCCAGGTCCACGGTGGGGTACCGAATATGCCAAAAGTGGCTGGTCATCATGCAAAAGCTGTAAAAGCAGCATAGCTAAAGATGAGCTAAGAATGGCGGCAATTGTTCGGTCACGAATGTTTGATGGAAAGGTAAATATCAAAATTGAGCATCTGATGACGCGAGTAACATTAATTTCTTATTGTGGAAACAAGTTCCAAATTGGTACCATTTTCGGTGCTTTTTTTCAAAGTTTAAAGTGTCAACTGAGGCTGACATCTCACACTTTGAGGCTTTACGTTGGGAAGATCAAGGGAAAATGAGGAGTAAAATTTCGAGTGGGTCAAGCAAAACCCCATCTAAAGGAACAAAGAGAAAAAGCTCCTTCATTGAAATTCAAGACTTTTCAACTGAATATGCCAAAAGTAATCGGTCCTCTTGTAAAGGTTGTGGAGAAACAATCGTAAAAGATCAAGTTCGCATTTCTAAACTTGACAAACAGAGTGAAAAAGCTAGAAGATTTGGTCCACTACCAGCGTGGTATCACGTTGATTGCTTTGTACAAGCGAGTGAAACTTTGGAGTTTTTTGAAGATGGCTCTAAAATACCTGGATTTAAGATACTCGGTGTTGAAGATCAAAAAAGGCCATCAAAGAAAAAATAAAGAAAATAGAAGTAACTCCAGTAAAGAAGATAAAGAAAGAGGAAGTCCCTAAAGAAGATCTGGGCGAGAAGCAAATTCTTAAGGAACAGTCTCAGTTAACTTATAAACATCGTGACGAGCTTGAAAAAAATCATCTTAAAAAAAAGAAATGGTGGAACTTTTAGAATGTAACGACCAAAACATTCCTACAGGAAACAGCAAAATTCTACGTAGACTTTCCAATATCATGACGTTTGGATCTCTTGAACCTTGCACAGAATGTGACGGTGGACAATTTGTTTTCTCAAATGATGGTTATCACTGTAATGGAAATGCAAGCGATAGGAGCAAATGTACAAATGTAACAAAACTACCAAGAAGAAAGCCTTTCCAGATTTTAGATGACCTAAAAGAGAAATATCCATTCTTAAACAGCTACAAATACGAGACCGTTACTTTCCTACAAACGCACCTACTCCAAGTTCACCAAAAAATTTGCCATCAACCTCGAGTATCAAAAGAAAGCCACAACCATTGGACAATGCTAAAATAGTATTAGTTGGTAATCTTCGAAGCTCCAAAGATGCTCTGAAGAAAACCATAGCCCGATTTGGAGGCAATGTTGTCTCTCAAATTGACAAAACTACACCTTGTGTTATAAGTACCAAGGAAGATGTTGAGAAAAATATCAAGAAAATTCGTGAAGACTTTTTAAGTGCTGTGGAAAATGGAGGTTTAGTTCTTATGATCCAACAATACAGCATAGCCAGTTGGGGTGGAAATCCTGAAGACAGAATTAATTCTTACGCTGCTGAAAAAAGACTCAAAAGTGCGGCTGTAGGAAAAAGTGACTCAACATTCTCATCTGGAAAGAGTACGAAAGTTAAACTGACAGTGAAATGCAGCGTAGCTGTTGAACTAGATTCAAATCTTGAAGCCATCACACACTTGTTAGAAAACGAAGAAGGAGCTTTCAACACTGTTCTCGCAAAAGTCGACATTACTCAAGGATCTAATTCCTTTTACAAGCTTCAACTTCTAGAGTCAGACAAAGGAAACAATTGCTGGGTGTTTCGGAGCTGAGGACGTGTTGGAACTACTATTGGTGGAAACAAGACGGAACAGTTTGCCACTAAGTATGGAGCTGTTGCCGAATTCAAAAGGCTTTACGAAGAAAAAACAGGAACTCCGTGGGAGTTACGTCACACTGCCTCAAAGGTTCCTAATAAAATGTATCCACTTGACATTGACTATGGCGCCGAGAATGGAACTTTAGAAAAACTGGTAGTAGGATCTGGATCTAAACTTCCCAACGCCATCCAAGAACAAATTCGCCTTATCTTTGACGTGGAGAAAAGGAAGAAGGCCATTTGGAGTTTGAAATTGATCTAAAGATAATGCCATTAGGTAAACTTTCGAGAAACAAATTGAATAGGCGTATTCCGTTTTGACGGAACTCCTGGCTTTACTCGATAATGAACGTGTCAATAACAAGAAAGCCCAGCTAATAGCTTGCACCAATAGATTCTTTACGCTAATACCTCATGATTTTGGAACCAAAGTGCCCACTCTTTTAGATAATGTTGAGACTTTGCCAGCCCTATTTTTTCCCGTTTTTAAAATGTGACCGCATTTATGCCTATTTTTAAATTTAAATTTTATTTATATTTTTAAAATGTGACAATATTTTATTTATATTTTTAAAATGTAAAACTATTTTAGTCCTATTTTAATATGTAACGCTATTTTATCTATAGTTTTAAAATGTTGTAACATTCCTATGTGATAAGAAAAGGTAATTATAAATGTAGAAGTGCAAACAATTCCCTAATATTCTAATAATTCGTGATTTTGAATTACCCAAGCCCATCCCTCTACCCCACAGTTTTTCTGGCTTTAAAATTTCGCGGGAGAAAAAAAGGTTCTGAAAAGCGACATCTATGCGCGGTGCCGAAATACGCCTTGACTCCCTTCCCGCCTCCCGGAGAATGCGCGCTCAGGCCTGGATTAATAATGTTGGAAAAGGTTGAGATAATAAAATCCAAGGTAGAAATGCTTGATTTCCTTCTTGAAGTGGAGATCGGTTACAAGATCGCCAGTGTTAAAGAGGAAGGTGGAACGAGTTGAACGACCAAAGATCCAGTAGATCAACATTATGAACAATTGAAAACTAAAATTGATGTATTAGATAAAGAATCCGAAGAATTCAAGACATTTGTAACATACGTAAAGAACACGCACGCTGAGACTCACAGGAGTTACGAACTTGAAGTAGATGAAGTATTTAAAATTGCTCGTCAGGGAGAACGCAAACGCTACCGACCACTCCAAAAACTCCATAATAGAAAGCTTCTATAGCATGGTTTTAGAACCACAAACATGGCGGGTATCTTGTCTCAAGGCCTTCGTATTGCTCCACCAGAAGCTCCGGTTACTGGTTACATGTTTGGAAAAGGAGTTTACTTTGCAGATATGGTACTGCACATAGCCCTTTAATAAAGAGTTAAATTATGGGTTGTTAACTTCAAATATTTGATTCTCTTAGGTCTCAAAAAGTGCCAATTTCTGTCACGCCAGTCGAGACATGGAAGAACTACGCAAGATGGAACAGCGACGAAGATAGCGGAGCCTCTACAAGAAATGAAGCGAATGACGTAGGAGAGCTCTCCGAGATAGTGGGAATACAAAATTCGGTCTGCGCAATATTCGCGCGCCTCTGATTTGCTATTGGTTACAGCTGTTAACGTTGAGGTTTAAAGCCGAGGCAGCGCGAACCGTCCATCTCTCGAAACTTGGCGAGAGTAGCGTAAGTCTTGTTCACTAAAATTTGAAATTGAACTGGCGCGCGCCAACCGACGTGCGCAGCCTTTCCACGTACCCACCTTTAGGAAGGGAGGAGGAATCTAAAGGGGGTATTCAAGTTTTTGGACGACAGGTTTTTCAACACTAGGGGGCTGTTCCATCCCGCCTAGTTCTTCCATGGTCGAGACAACAACACCGGGTTGTTGCTCCTCTGCGAGGTAGCTTTAGGAAATATGCTTGAGCTACCTCACGGGAAATTTATTGAAAAATTACCTCTTAATACACATAGTAGGAAGGGAATTGGACAAACCTTTCCAGATCCTGAGAAAAGCATTGTCAGAAATGATGTGGAGATCCCATTAGGGCCCCAGTTAAAGCTAAAATTAACTCCAGCTTACTCCACAACGAGTTCATTGTCTATGATGCGGCTCAAATAAATATTAAGTACCTTTTAAAAATGAAGTTCTGTTGGAAGATCACTTGAACTGAATAAAACAATAGGTTATTTAATTAATGCAAAACGTTATTTACGAACATAATAATACTGTTGAAGACAGACTGGATTTTGGGTAGGATATACCTTAAGTTCTTAGTAGTACGTGATTACAATCAGATGTCCATACCCCCTCTCAGTATTTTCAATGAATATTTAAAAACTAACAAATTTTAGGCGACGCTAATGAAACTAATTAATTACGGGAAAACAAACGCACCGCAGCATATCGTTTCCGACAATAAGAGGGCAGAGAAAGACGCGCGCACTCCGCGCGGGCACTCTGTTTATCATGCCTCTAAGTAGAGAAATGGCTGCTACTCCTATGGCAATAGTGTTTGTCTGGCTCCCTTTAATGAAACCCTATACTCTCACCGTATCATTTATCACCTCAACTTCAATACAATATTGTACTGCCTAGCCTAGCGTTTCTTTATCCCTTTTAGAATGTTTCGGGACTGAAACCGCCTCTATCTCATGAGAGAGAGAGAGAGAGGGATTTGGGGTTGCTTAAGTTAAATTCGTTCCCCTCCAATGCCTGCCTATACGAAACGTAAAACATCCCTTATTCCATTGGATGATTTTTTTTTCACGTGATCCATTTAGTAATCGTCTGGACCGCTTGGTGGCTGCACCGCGACAGAAATTTCAAAACTTTCTCTCTTCGGATCTTAGCGCTATACGAGTTCTGACGTCACAGTAGCCTGCGGAAGATGCCCAGTCGTAACCCATGTTTGTGTACTTAGAGGCGTGATAGACTGGGAAGCCTTCATATGAGCGGATTTCAAAATAGCGGTCTTCATAACAACAGTTCTCTAAATAGCGGTTCCCGAAAAGGCAATTTACCCATTACAGCAATTACCGATACAGCGGTTCTCGTAAGAGCGGAAAATCAGATATGCGAAAAACTATAGTTGTTTATTATGTTGTAAGCTGGCCCAGTTGGGTTATATGAACTCAAAAAGAACTAGGTCAGATATGGATAATTTGGTTAGGTTAAAATTGATTATTTCAACTAAATAGTATTAGGTCAGGCTAGGTTAGTAATATTTTGGAAATTGTGTAAAAAATTACTGTTTACAATTATCTACTTTCGAAATAAAATACCCTTTCTCGAATTATAATATGCCTTTTCCAAAACATTACTGTTTACAATTATCTACTTCCGAAATAAAATAACCTTTCTCGAATTATAATATGCCTTTTCCAAAACATTACTGTCTACATTTATCTACTTCCGAAATAAAACAACCTTTCTCGAATTATAATATGCCTTTTCCAAAAACTTACTGTTTACAATTATCTACTTCCGAAATAAAATAACCTTTCTCGAATTATAATATGCCTTTTCCAAAAAATTACTGTTTACAATTATCTACCAAAAAACATGATGTTTTATTAGGTCACATTCCTTATTAAATGATCACGGAAAAGGTAGTATTTGAAACCAACGAATATAAGTGTATTTCAGATGGGCTTAGTAAAAATAATACCCATTTTCGTAACACTTTGCTGTCAAACTTTGCATCTTGTCCAGTATGTATGTTATTGGTGGCAAGGTATGCATACAAAAGACAATACAACCCAAAATCAAATGAATTTGTAGTTTTTGGAAAGTCATTATACACTCGCTTCTCCCATTTTGGACGTCGCAAATGAAATGCTACTTTTGAAATAGCACCAAGTGTTTCAAATTCTTCTTTCAAGTTAAGATCAAAGACGTCTCGGGAAGGATCCAAAATAGTTATTTTCTTGAATTGTTTAAACGCTATGCCAAGCATGAAATGATTTTCAATTTCGTAAGATGGAATTAAAAAGATTGCCAAAATATTTGGGCATTTTGAGGTCTCATCTAAAAAGTCCATCGATACAGCTGTGCTGCCTTGTGAAAGAAAGTAATTAGAAGTACTGACAAAATATGTGTCAGACCTATTTCCAAGCAGCAAAATTTTTTTAAAAGCGCTCTCCAAAACTGGTGTCTCGATGGGTGTTTCTGGCCTTAGACATTGAAAAGTCTTACTCTTTATCATTTCTTTATACCTTAGATCATCACGGCAAAAATTTTGGGGACCCCAATCTGGCTCTTCATTTTCATCACTCTTTGTAAAGACCCGTTTATGGCCCTTACTTCTAGCTGGTTCAACAACCTTATTTTTCATATGTGTTTCAACTAGGTTTTCTGACGAGCTTAAGCCTGGGGATAAAGGAATTATATTTTTCCTTGTCTTAATAGTTAAACTTTTCAATTCACTATCTGCTTTAGAATTTAAATTCATTTTTTTAGACTTATTAAACGAGACATTTTTGATTGAATTCAAAATGCTCATATCTTTGGTTTTGCAGACTTCCACGTTTCCAGCAGATATGCGATCATCAATCCCAGAGTGTGATATATCTTCATTCGAACATTGACGAGGCAAAGACTCAATTTGACTTCAGGCGTTTATCGAGTCAGGGGCGTCCAAAACAGTGTAATCTACGAGGTCTGGAAAATTTCCTTTACGACCTCTTTTACCTGTAGTAGATACCTTGTAACTATCGAACAGCGAATAAACTGGATTTTTCGCAATAGGAGTAGCTTTCTCACAAACCATTTTGACCGCTAAGAGATGGGAGCATTGTCCTTTTGCGTATTTGCAAGAGCACTCTCTCTGCGCATCTCTAGCGTTTACAAGGTAAGCTCGGCTTTCATGAAAAGGGTTTCTAACCTTAAATACATGTAAATGAGGGCAAAACTCAATTAATCCATTTTCGACACTCATTTCAGCCAACATTTTAAATGATAATCTGCATTCTGCCTTTTTTGGAAACAGAGGGGGGTCGTCTCCAGAACCAGAATATAACCCAGATTTCACCGATTGCACTATATCCGAAATTGGGGGTATATCAACATTTAGATGAAGATTTAAAACTTCAACCTCAAGACTTTCTTTCAAGTGATAATTACCCTGGTTTTTGTATGTTATATTAAATTCAAACAAATAAAACTGCTGTAATAAAGTAAAAATCAACACAGCTTCATCGAAATTGACTTCCAAGTTCTTTGTTTTGTCCTTTAATTGTTTATGAAACGATTCACTAAGATTGTTTGTTGGAATCTTCTCTTGAAACGCGGCGAATCGCAAATATTGAGCTGCAATAGCATGATTTCTAATGTCTTCCATTAAGCTTCTATCGACATATTCTCGAAATTTTTCGGTCCATTTTTTACGAAACTCATCATAAAGTTCATCAAATGAATCAATAGTCTCGCATTTTAGTAGCTCATGCATATGGTAATTGCAGCCTTTGATATCTACATTATCACCCCTATTACGACGAAACCAATAGGTCACATCATCAATGATGTGGTTGTGGCAAAATAATAGGTTTTCAGAGGCTGTAACACAACTATTTTTGATTGCATCAATAATTCCTCTTTCACGATCTGTTACAATAGGACAATTCTTTCCCAGTTCGTCATATTTTAGTTCTAAAACTAAATTTCTCCAAAACTTCGCGTGTACAATCCCAAATTTGTTTTGGTGTAACAAATACATTACAGGGAACAATGGGTCATTTGCTATTTCTGTGTTTCTCATGACAACAGTAGTCACGTAGAAATTGCCAAGTTTAAATGTTGTATCGCAATTGATAGACTGCTCCATAATTTCATGATTTAAACATTGTTTTAGAAGACGTTGGCCCAATTTTACTACTTTGGGATCACCAAACAGTATTGAAAGATCTCTTTCAAGGTCAATTTCTCGTATAATATGTCTATATTTACCCTCTTTCAATGCAATAACAGCATAAACGGGATCCATGCATATTATCTCCTGTTTCTTCGCCAGGTATTTTGCATTTTCAATTTTTTTAGTGCTCCTTGCCAATGCGCGTGGTTCTATTTCTAGCACATTTGGTTGGCATATATAGGAGTTTACTTCCTTTAATTGTTTGTTAACATCAATTAAGGATTCCTGATACAATTCTTTGGGTGCAGTTTCTTTTGTACTTTTAGACTGAATGTTTTTCAATGTGGAATAGTTTGTTGGAAACCATGGGCGTTTCTTATTTTTTTTTTTGTATTTCCATGCGCTCTATCCTTCCATAATTTTTCGTTACCTTTGTAATGTATTAAAACAGGGTAAGGCGAGCTACTACAATCAAAAATGTAGACGTGTCTCTGAAATTCAATAGACCCCTTAGCAGAATTTTCAGTCCTAATATTAAACGTTCGTTTTGTAATTGCGAGTTATTTGTTTGTACAAGTCTTTTGACTTTCCCAACGCAAAACATCATTGAAAAGGTCTTTTCTTTTGAAATCATCATTTGTGGATAAAATGAAAACATCGCCCCCTTTTATTCCATTTTTTGGACTATATTTTAAGACATTATCCTCAAACTTACCCTCTCTAACTTTATTCAAAACATTGAACACTTGTTTAATATCGAGTGTTTGGGTAATATTAGATTTCCAAGAAAGCGATTCACTCACGATAGGTTCAACATCGCTTTCTGGCATAGTATCACCAACTATTGAATCCTGCTTTCCAGCTTTTTTTTTATTAACATAGTTATCCTCACTACCATTAAATGACGTACAAGTTTCAGCAATATTACTAGAAGGTATAGTCTCTTTCCTACCCTTTTCCAAAGCTAAGTCACTGTCATAATCATCATTAGATGGAAAATATTCGTCACCAGTGTCATCAACAGACAAATCATGGAAATCACTTTCTGAACTCATGATTATGTCGGTTTAAAATTTCACCAAAGTATAGTGCCAAGCTACAAGGAATAATTTCTTACGTTTAATTAATCAAATGGCTTTTAACGCAACTTGAAAATTTCACTTTACCAATGACAAATTGCAATGTGCAAAATAAAGTCTTTAAAGTTACTTATTAAAAATTTTAACTTTAGTACAAAGAAGTTCTTGTATACTTAGCCAAATGGCTTATAAATTTAAAATTGCACAAGTTATAAGTTTAAAATTGCCCTGTTTAGCCAAATGGCTTAAAATTAAATTTGCAATTAATGCAGCCAAATGGCTTATAACTTAAAACCTGCACTAAGCAGTGCCAAGTATAATTTAATAAATCATATAATAGCCAAATGGCATAATGATTTCAAAACTACAAAATGTGTAGTTAAAGTTAAACTTCAATTAATCAAATACGGCAAAGGCCTAATGATAAAAATTTTTCAACACAAAGTTGAACAAACTAATCAGACACAAAATCAACTTGTCAAAGAAAGAACTGTTTATTTTACTGTCTAGGCACCATACATATCATTAAAAGCATAATACTTAAATAAAACTAAGCATAACTACCAGAAACTTAATCTCAACATCAAATCATAAATTTCATCAAACGATGGAAAAAATTCGGGTGTGCTGAGGCTGAGCACTATCCGATCACTATGAGCAGTGAGCTGCCAAAGAGAGTATAGGAGAGGAGTGGAAGCTCCCCCGCTTCACAAGGCTAAATTACAACGTTGCCCCTAAATTATACTAGTGGTACGAGGGAGTTTCCGGCTCAGTCGTGCCACCTACGATACTATTTAATGTTAATGTCTCAAACGGAAATGCCTCGGTACCGCGCATTGAGGATGCGCGGTAGAAAAGAGCAACAAGATTTTCCTCTCTTTCCACTCCTCCCCTATACTCTCTTTGTGTCCTTACACAGCCTTGTTTTTGTAGCGGGTTATTTGAATGAGATAAATCGTAGCGAAGTCATTTAAGTATAATTAACTTTGGTAATTAATGATTAAAGGTGTGTAACGGCATTTGCATTAGACGATGATGAAACTTAATCGGTCTTAAGCGAATTCTCTACTGAATTGATATTTAAATTGGAATATTAAGACGCCGAGAATGATTAAATTTAATTATTTTAATGGTCATTGTTGTCAATTTATGTGCTACGTGGTTCGGTACAACTATCAAAACGATTTGGTATTCGAAAACTATTTATTTAATTAGTTTGTTACTTTTAAATAGGGTTTTTCTGGAAATTGCCGAAAGTGTCCATACACTAATTTACCGCCTGGTTAGTACAGCCATTTTTCTATCGATCTGTTTCACGGCGATGGGGTTGCCATCTAGGCTCTAGAGTAGGCAACTGACGTGATTTTTGTAAAATGCCGAAAGTGTCCATACACTAATTTACCGCCGGTTTTGGACAGCCATTTATCTATCGATCTGTTTCACGGCGATGGGGTTGCCATCTAGGCTCTAGAGTAGGCAACTGACGTGATTTTTGTAAAGTGCCGAAAGTGTCCATACACTAAATTACCGCCTGGTTAGGACAGCCATATTTCTATCGATCTGTTTCACGGCGATGGGGATGGGGTTGCCATCTAGGCTCTAGAGTCTAGAGTAGGCAATTGACGTGATTTTTGTAAAGTGCCGAAAGCGTACATACACTAAATTACCGCCTGGTTTGGACAGCCATGTTTTTGTAGCGGGTTATTTGAATGAGATAAATCGTAACGAAGTCATTTAAGTATTATATAAAAACGTCTTGGTTTGGACCAAGGCCGAAAAAACAAACGATATGTGTGAGGTTTATCAATTGACTGAAGTATCAGATATTGAAATTTTTTCTACTTATTTTTATACACTCAATCCTTAATCAATATTTAATTCAATCAACTGATTTTACTGTTAATCGACCTAGTCCCTCTAAATTAATTGAAAAAATTACATATCTACGCTTTTTCAAGAACAATTACATTTTCCGAAAACATTTTATCAAGAAATTAATTATTTTGAAGGGATTTCGTGTCGATGCTCACTAACTTGTGAGCATCTTGACCGACATGGTTTTAATTGTTGCTGGCTTGACAAATTTTCAAGTTTGCACCAAAAGAAGTTTAAATCTGTTTTAAATTGTTGATAAGACTGTCGTTTAGAGTGAATGTCGTCTACTTAAGACAAAGCAACAAAGTTTATCCTGTGTGGTAAAGGGTAAAGATCACATAAACAGAAATACTTCTTAGACTTGTTATATTCATTTCCCGCGGAACTAATATGGTTAAACACATCATTCATTACTAGTTATGCCAAGAAGGTCACATTTAACTCCGACACCCCCTCCCTTCCTCTATTTTCAAAATATATGGCATTTTATAATCACCAGTGGTTTCAGTGTATGGGTCATCTGAGCCGTAGCAACACACTCAGCCAATATTACCATAGACTGAGTTATGACTTAGGGCTTTTCTGGAAATTGCCGAAATTAAAATTTTTTCCGTTAAATGGTTGGATAGAACCAGTAGAAGTTTTAATTAGTGTTTTTTCTTTCTTTCTTTTGGAAAATGCCGAAAATGAAGAGACTATTTTACCGCTAAGTTTTCGCGCTGTTATTTTATGAGAGTAAACGTTCGAATTTACGTTGATTAGAATTACTTAAACGTGTTTAAATGGCATTGTGTTAGACAATGAAGGAGTTTAGTGCATTTTAAGAATAGTTTTTCCACTTAAGTGATGTTTAAATGTCCGAAAATTTTGAAAGAGCATTATAAGATTAATTTAAACTTGTTTAAGTCGTTAATTAGCTTTAATTTTGTTTTGTTTCGAAAATTGCCGAAAATAAAAACACTACTGTACCGCCACTATTTCGCAGGCTTTTTTTGTTGAGAGAAAACGTTTTAATTACATTGATTTGTAATATTTAAACGTATTTAAATGGTCTTGCGTTATTATATTCAAATAAAGTCGTTATTTAGCTTTAATCATAGTTTTTTGGATTTTACCGCCTAGTCTTTTGATTTGCCGAATTACTAGTCTATTTTACCGCCTTAGTCGAAAGCCAAGTCAATCTAGCCAAAGGGTGTTTTCTAGCAGACGACGCATAGTGGGAAAAGTACTATTTTACTTTCGGCAATTTTCGGCAGATTCCAAGTTGGCGGTAATTTAGAGATTGCCCAACTAAGTCGTGCAATCGCGTTAGAGTTAAGGGAAATACTTGTTGCATTCCCGAATGCGAAAGTAACGCAGTTTCAAATAAAAATATAAGTTTTCATAAGTTCCCCAAGGAAGAACCAGTTGAAAATGAGTGGATTCAAAGAATTCGCTTTGCGGGAGAGAAGCTTTCTAAGCTGCAAAGGATTAAGCCCAGACACAACAGCCATACACCACTTTGCAATCCAATGACTTGGATGCCTTTGAAAAGCCATGTAGTTTGTGGGTTACATTTTCAAAGGGATGGTAGAAGGAAACACGACGATTTGTACCCAATATATATTGCCAACTATGAGTTTCCGCGCGAGTTTGCCACGTGCCGAGAATGGGATATACATGTACCAGAAGTTGCGGCATCTGAAACTGTTAAAACATTGGATAATTCTTCAACTGCACCCGTCCTGAACAACACACACTCAGGTATGAGTTACGGATTAAGTAAATTAAAAATATAAACCAATAAACTCCTTTAACATTACATTTTAGATGATACCTACTCCACCAGCAATTTGAACCATCATTACCACGAGTATTATAGCTCAACAAATGAAAAGAGCCTCACAGGCAAAATTATCCTTCTAAAGGACCAAGTCACTAAGTTAAAAGAAGAAAATAAACCACTAGAGAATGAGATCGAAGCATTAAGAGAACAACTAATGTCTAAAGAAGAGACTCACGAGAAAGAAGTTGCGTCAAGAAGATTTTGCTTTGAAAATATTTCTAAAGATAAATCCAAGTTAAAATTTTATACATCTTTTCATTCTGAAGAAGATTTCAATGATTTCTTTGAATTCTTCAAAGATGATCTTCCAAATTTAAAGTTTTATAATAGTGCTAAACAATATGAACGTAAAAAGACAAGGACTAGCTCCAAAACTGGTCGACCTTTTATTATTGATTTCAAAAACCTGCTTTTTCTTGTTTTGTGTAGGATTAGAGTGGGTTTATTAGAGGAAGATTTGGGCTACCGTTTCAATATTAGTACTCAAGCTGTTAGTAACATTTGGGCAACATGGGTTGATTTACTCTGCAAAAGAATTACACGAATACCCATTTGGCCATCTCGTAAAGTAGTTGACGAATTTATGCCTGATCAGTTTAAAATTCCATCTTACGCAGCTACAAGGGTCATTATAGATTGTACTGAACTATTCATTGAGAAGCCTGAACATTTAACTACTCAAGTTGATACATATTCTCAGTACAAAAAACATAATTCTGCGAAAGGGCTATTAGGGATTGCGCCTAACGGTTTTATAAATTCAAAAACTTTCACCAGGGAGAATTTCAGACAAAGATATTACAATTGACAGTGGGCTCCTAGATCTTTTAGAGCCTGGTGATTTGGTGATGGCCGACAGAGGCTATTTAATATCAGATGAACTAGAGAAAAAAGGCGCCAAGTTAACCATGCCACCATTCTTAGGAAAAAGATCTCAGCTTTCATCCAAGGAAGTGGAGAAAACTAGAGAAATAGCAAACTTGAGGATTCACATTGAACGCGTGATTGGAGAAGTAAAAAACTATAGAATACTAAAATATATATTTCCGAACTCTATGCACAGTCAGATTAACAAAATTTGGATGGTGTGCTGTTATTTAACTAATGTAGTAAATGAACCCTTGCTAGACATCGTTGCAAAAAATGTCGAAATTTCAACCTCTGCTATAAATAAAGACCACTGAAATTTTCTTTCAAATTAAATTTAAAATGTTTTATTTTTAGATTGAATAACATTCATATATAAAACTGAAATTTATCACAGCTTACAGCGTTAAATGCTTAAATTATCAACATAATGCTTAAAGTAAAACTCATTTAGTTTAGGAACTATCGACTGATGAAATAGGTTTTCATCAAATTTTATTCTTTGGCACATAAAATCTGTATCGGTGACGATAAAAAAGTCACAACATTTATATCCTGTAACCCCATTTGCCCTTGCACTTGGTAGTAATAATTATAATTTTCCTTAAAATTTATTTCCCCAGTTTTTACTTACTTCAAACACATAGCAAGCTTTCTATTTACTGCTTCCTCTATCGTTAACCCTTCCTTCTTGGCTATTGAGAGAGTTTTAATTTCAATTAACCCAAATCCATTGATACTTTCATCAAAACACAAACGGTCCGGAGAAGCCCCAGCAATGGGAAACGATGGATTAACGCAGAAACCCATTTTATAAGTAGTGACTTTACCCTTTTTGTAGTCTAAATACATTTCGATTGCGTTGTCTTCTTTATTTAAACCTTCTTGAACAAAGGAATTTGAACTGAGGTCTGCCCCCTTTTTTAAGTATTCTACCAATTTTTTAGTTACAACTACCCGACGCTTAACAACCAAATTTTGAAGCTGTCAATCTAATTTGTCGTTCACTTTTCCAAAGTTGGCAGTGTTTTGATTGTTTATCTCCTTGATCTCTAGTTAAAACTTCCAATTCCCGGGCTTGTTCTAACGTTATGAGGCAATTGTCCGGGAAAGTTAAACCTGTTGAGATCAAATTGGGAAATGGGATTTCCTCTCTATTGATCACAGACTTAGTTGCCCTAGTTTTAGCTGGACTTTTATTCACTTCTAAATTTAAGTTTGTTGGTTTGAACTGGTTTTCCATAATTATTTGTTTTAGCATTTTTCTTCCATCACTAAAGCCACTGCTAAACTTCTCAAGTCTCCTTTTAAGATTTAATTCCTCTATAACAGCTTCGTTTCCTGTTAATTTTGGCAAAGATTCATATAATTCAACCTTACTAGAGCTACGTCTTTTATGGTTTTGGGAATCATCTGAAGGATCTCTAAGTTTAAACCTAATAAATTTGAGTTTTTCGAAGTGCTTTGTTTTGAGCTTTGAATTAGTAGGTTTGCGATTTCCCCATTGTCTCTCTCCCTCTGTACAGGACACGTCATCTCTAATATAAACTAAATGAGAATTTTTACAGTCAAGAAGGAAAAAAAGAACGGTGCTTACGTGCTTGCACACTCCATTTATTCCACATGGACATTGGCAATAGCTGTCTAAAATTATGCCATGAGGATGTTTGAGATGAAGTTGAACTTTGTATTCTTTTGCTGCATATGAAGCAACAACAACAGATTTTACGAATAGAGTGTTTCTTTTGTTGTCAGGGCACAGGAAAACGCGTTCGGCTCTATCATCTTTCATCATACGATTTCCATCGTGTAAATGTTTTTTGGCATGGTTTTTCTTAAAATAATCAAATATAACAGTTTTGCTATAATTGGTAGATGTTTCAGTTGCTTAGTCCAAGGGCCAGCGGGAAGACTAAAAACTGCATCTTGAGGATTCACTTAGAACTTTCTTGCGCTTCAGAACTTTGATTCCATCATCACTTTTTTTCGAGCTTTCTATTTCACGTGTAAGCACATTTTTTCCAGGATCCGATACAAAGTCTTTCTTCGCATGTGGAATTTGGTCACTAACTGACGTAAAATTCAACTGTCGTTTGACTAGTGATGGTTTTCCACTCAGAGAAACATTGACTGGGCATTCTTGTAATATAGTTCTTTTTGGAGTTGTACCCTTTTCACTCAATGCAAGTGGTGACGATATAAGATCGGTAAAAACCGATTTTGGACTTTCAATTGCATTTTCCTTCCCTTTAAAAACATTCTTTCGCTCATATGGCTTTTCCTTTCCAGTAGGTCAAGAACTAGACTAGATTTTATTTTGGGTTGTTTTGGCTTATCCATTTTGGTGCCAATCTGACTAAAAATACTAAATATTTTCATGAATTATAAAATAGGTGTAATTACCATTTAATATAATAGTTTAAGTTATTAACGCCTTACCTGGCTGTGTGATGGACTCGTGGGACAGTTGACTACTGGATTTTTCGCTTGGCGCAACTGATTTTTTAAAATACCATAGCGCGAGCAGTTGCGTCGTGGTGCGCGTGATTGAGTGCGCTATGAACCGACCGACTGACCGACCAGAAAATTTCTATCAAAGTTTCCCTCTTCTCTCGTGTCGGGGGGGAAACCACCAATTGAGAAATTTATTGAAACAGCTATAACGGGAAATCCTTGGAGAGTGACCGGATACAATCGCACGAGGTCGCCTTGGGAGATGTTTTCCCAAGTTTCTGGGAACATTTCCCTATTTCTTGGTGGAGCGCGTTGGTACGGTTAATCTTGGAGAAAGAGCTTGGCGTATGCATATAGTTCATATAAATTTTCCTGGGGGATAAAAATTTATCCGTAATCTAAAAAGTTTCTTTCTAGTTGGGAGACGGTGGGTCGAGGTCGAACAATGGATGGAACCGGAACAACGGCGGCGACTTCTGGATCGGCTGGGAGTTCTAATGAAATTTCTTCCCTGGCGACGGCTGGCTGTTCCATTGGAATGTCTTCCCTGGCGACGGCTGGATTGGTATGGGGCTCCAAGAGGATTTCTTCGTGGATGATGGCTGTGGCGGCAGGAATCTTTTCGGGGATCTTCTCCTCAGCGGTGGCGATGTCGACCGGAAGCTCTCTAGGGACTTGTTCAGTGCCGATGGCGGTGTTGGCAGGACATTCAAAGGAGATTTCTTCAGCGGCGACGGCTGGAACTTCCCGGGGGATGTTGTCCGCTGCGGCGGCTGCAATGCTATTGGCAATGGGGATTTCTATTTAAATCTCCCTCATTTCTCCTTCAGGAACTTCCACTACGGCGGCTCTGGCGTTAACATCAGGTCTATCCTCAGGATCCGGGTGGAGTATTAAGATATCCTGAGGGTGATGCTGGGGGTTTCCAACTTGGTTGTCGTTTGAATCGGCCTGGTGAAAAGAAGTTGCGGCTGGCAATGATACTACTTCGAAATCTCGCAATAACGGGTCCAGTAAGAAATCTTCCGGAGCTATTGTTTCCATTCTTCCTCTTGTGAGCCGGGGTCCCGTGGCCCAGTAAAGGGGTTTTTTCTGATTAATTCTAAAAATATACTATCATTAGATAACGAGATCATAAATAATAAGAATAAGCTCCCAAAGGGATAAAGTTATTTAATGTGTTAGGATTTCGTAATATTAGACGGCCGTTAGTACGGTACGTCGCGGGTGAGCCAACCGGACTCTTTCCGAAGGAGGTTTTGCTATAGGTACTCGTTTGAGGTTAAAGTCTTCTGGTACTAAATCGACGATTCCTTTTTCTTGTAAATATTGGGATATCTCGTTTCGAGAACGCAGCATGCGGCCTTTTGGCCCTGACAGATAATAGTATACGTCCATATTCACTTTTCTGGGTTGGACTGTTTGGCGGTAGCACAACTCACGAACCCAGCCCTTCTTGAATGGTTTCTAGTAATTGGTCGGAAATTGTTCTTGAGTAGAAGACGGTATAGGGGGAGGAACTTCTCCGCTACTTGGGGATTCCGATAGCTCGTCTACGGGAACTAAACGTTCGGGAGTCAAGGAGATGAGTGGTTCAGGACTTGTTTCTCGGGGCTGTGGTTCTCCTTCCGGACTCGTCGATAGTGAATGAATTTTTGGAGCCTTTTTCTTTGGTCTTGCGGAAGAACTTCCTGTTGTCGGAACTCTGGCTCGTTTTCTCCTTTTTTCTCTATCGGCAACTCGGTCTATTTCGTCTGAGGATGAACTCAATTGATCTCGAAGTTGAGTTTGTGGGCGTCTTTCTCTTCTTTGAATAGGTGAACTGGGAGTAATTAAGGGTTCTTTAGTAATGGTACTACTTGATAATTTTCTTAATTGTTTCTTCTTTCGTCCTATGAAAGAAGATGTGGTCGTAGGGTGACTTCTCTTTTGGAGATCGGGGACCTCGGGTTCGTCACTGGAGAGGCTGCTACTTGATAATTTTCTAACCGGTCGTCTTTTAGATCCAGGAGCGGCGGAAGAGGTAGTTGGATGACCTCGTTTTTCCGGTTACGGTTCGGACATTATATCTTCATCAGTAGACGTGCTTAGTTTTCGAAGAGTCTTTCTTCTGGGTCTGATTTCTTCTGTTGTCATTGTTGTAGGATGATCTCTTTTTGGTCTTTCGGCTGTAGGAGTTGAAGGGGGATTTACTTGAATTGTCGGAGGAGGAGGTAGAGGTCCTTGAGGCAATGGCTCGGTTACTGGATGCGTCTCTCCTTGATTGAAAATGGGTTCCTGTGACTCCTTTTCCGGCTGGATTTCTTCCGGCTGATGTATTTCTTGTTCTTGAGTTTTCTGTTTCGGGACACTGTCGACAAATCGGAATGGGCCGATCATTTCTTTTACTTCCTCGAAGGACTCGGAGGAAGGCTGAGTTCTGTCCTCTGGTACATCTTGTGGTGGTATTCTTTCTGGAGTTTGAGTTCTTGGTCTCGGTGGAGAGGTGATTTCTTTTGGTCGAGTAGTTTCATCTTTCAGGATGTTTTCGTCAGGTGTGGCTTCGACTGGTTCGACTATTTCCTCTCTCGGAGTTTCTTAATAGTTCAATGATGTCGCGGATAATGGGGTCTTCTCCTTGGGCGGTAATGATGTCATCGCGGTCGAAAATGTGAAAGTTCGCGTGTGGATATGGAGGAAGAACATATGCATGGTGAGAATGATCCGATGGCACATTCGAGTCTTCGGATGATGCTTCTTGATTTTCTTCTTCCACGGTGGAGGCGATTGACATTGCAATCAGTCCAAGTGGCGCTCTTGAAAGGGCGTCTGCGACAGTATTTTCGACTCCTTTCTTGTGTTGGACTTTGAAGTCGAAGGTTTGGAGATACATCGCCCATCTGACGAGTTTTGAGTTTGGCTCCTTGAGTCCGAATAGCCATTGTAGTGCTTTATGGTCGGTTACGACGGTGAAAGGTCTGCTTTCCAGGTACGGGCGGAAATGTCCTATTGCCCAATAAATCGCGAGACATTCCTTCTCGGATGTGCTGTAATTTGCTTCGGCATTCCTTAGATTTTTGCTGGCGTAAGCGATTGGGACTTCAATTCCGTCTTGAATCTGAGATACCGTTGCTCCTAGGCTTGCATCTGAGGCGTTCGTAGTTAGGATGCTTGGTGCATCTGGCTTGTATGCTGCTAGAGGTGGAGAGCTGCAGATGGCGTCCTTGATCTTCTGGAATGCTTCCTCTTGCGCGGGACCCCATTCGAACTGGTTTCCTTTCTTTTTCAACTGTTTGAGCGGAGTGGCTATCTTCGAGTAGTGTGGTATAAATCTATGGTGCCATCCAGCCATTCCAAGGAATCGTTGAAGTTGTTTCAGCGTCTTCGGCTGGGGAAAGTTCTTGATGGCTTCCACTTTGGACGGATCAATGTAGATTCCTGTTTCGTTGATGACATGTCCCAGGACTACCTGCTTCTGACTGGGCAAATCGGCATTTCTTCAGTTGAAGTGTGAGGCCGGCGTTCTTCAATTTGGTCATGACGTATTGCAGAGCGTTCTTCTGCTCCTTTCAAGTTTTGGATGCGATCAGGATGTCATCTAGGTATAGGACGATAGAGAAACTTTCTCCATCCCGGAAGACTTCATCCATCAGACGCTGGAAGGTACTTGGCGCATTGCAAAATCCAAACGTGAGAACGTTGAATTCGTATTTCCCAGCGTGAGTGATGAAGGCGGTCTTTGGTGAGCTTCCTGGTTCCATCTCGACTTGCCAGTAGCCTGACTTCAGATCCAACGCGGTGATGTACTTGGGTTTCCCCAACTTACTTAATGTTTCGTCTATTCGAGGAATAGGATAAGGATCCTTTGCGGTGATCGCGTTTAATTCTCGAACGTCGATACAAAAGCGATACTTTTTTCCTGTTCCGGATCCGTCGTCTTGTTCAAGGATTACGACTGGTGAAGCCCATGGCGACGTTGATGGTTTTATGATGCCATCCTTTAGCATATCGTAGATATTTTGTTCGATGACTTTCTTCTTTTCGTCGCTAACTCGGTAGGGTCTTTTATGTATAGGCTTAGAGTTACCTGTGTGTATTTCATGGACGACCAGACTGGTTCGTCCTAACTTATCTCTGAATAGTTCAGGGAATCTGAGAAGGAGTTCTTTCAACTCTCTTTTCTGCTTGTACGAGAGATAGGTTGAATCAACTGCTTCGTTGACGTTATTGACCATTTGAGGTGACGGGGGAAATTTGTCGTCCTACACCTGTAATAGTTTCAGTGTTAGTCCACTTATTGAGCATGTTAAAGTTCCAAAATCGATATTGGTATTCCAATCTTCTAGGAAATCTTGGACTAATATACACTGTTGAAAAAAAGGGTTTTTTTAAAAACCCTTCGGAGGCACTTTTAGAAATCCTTGTTTGAAAACCCTGTTAAACCCTTTTTAAACCCTACGAATTCTTATTTAAACCCTACGAATTCTTATTTAAACCCTACGAATTCTTATTTAAACCCTACGAATTCTTATTTAAACCCTACGAATTCTTATTTAAACCCTACGAATTCTTACTTAAACCCTACGAATTCTTATTTAAACCCTACGAATTCTTATTTAAACCCTACGAATTCTTATTTAAACCCTACGAATTCTTACTTAAACCCTACGAATTCTTACTTAAACCCTACGAATTCTTATTTAAACCCTACGAATTCTTATTTAAACCCTACAAATTCTTATTTAAACCCTACGAATTCTTATTTAAACCCTACGAATTCTTATTTAAACCCTACGAATTCTTATTTAAACCCTACGAATTCTTATTTAAACCCTACGAATTCTTACTTAAACCCTACGAATTCTTATTTAAACCCTACGAATTCTTATTTAAACCCTGCGAATTCTGATTTAAACCCTACGAATTCTTATTTAAACCCTACGAATTCGTTTATAAACCCTTTAAATTATTATTTAAACCCAACGAACTCTTTATTTAAACCCTACGAATTCTTATTTAAACTCTACTAATTCTTATTTAAACCCTACGAATTCTTATTTAAACCCTAATAATTCTTATCTAAACCCTGGGAATTCGTATATAAACCCTTTAAATTCTTATTTAAAACCTACGAACTCTTCATTTAAACCCTACGAATTCTTATTTAAACCCTGGGAATTCTTATTTAAACCCTGAGAATTCTTATTTAAACCCTGAGAATTCTTATTTAAACCCTGGGAATTCTTATTTAAACCCTAGCAATTCGTATATAAACCCTTAAAATTCTTATTTAAAACCTACGAACTCTTCATTTAAACCCTACGAATTCTTATTTAAACCCAACCAATTCTTATTTAAACTATACGAATTATTATTTAGACCCTGCTTGTCTTAATTAAACCCTACTAGTAACTTAAACCATAAAGAGTTATCGTTTAACCCTACAATGACATATTTAAAATCTAAGTATTCTTAGGAAATCCTTAGTTATTTAGCTTCTATACTTGAACCCCTTTTGAATTTCTAAATTAAATCCGTTAATACACATAATTTAAGTTGTTTTAACCTTCATGATACACAAATAAGGTAGAATAACGTATATAGGCCTATAACTCATGAAAATTAAACAATTGTCTTCTTTAGAGTTATTTAATGATCAGTATTTACATTGATTATAAAAGCACTTTTTTATCATTTTCACTGCATCGAATTTTCGCATTCTTTTATAACATTATTTACCTTTGTGCATAGTTTCGTATAATTAATACCCAAAAGGTAATGCTCCACAAATGTAATGGTTTTAAAAAGGCATTTCGTGTAAACCACGTTAAATATCCAAAATGATCCAAAAAATACTGAAAAAGCTGACAAAATATCTTGCGCCTCACAAATTTTTGTTTTATCCAAATAAATTGAGAATTCAGCACTAGAGTAAATTGTTTTTCCATTGAAAACCACCACAGGTCCAGTTTCCATATTATTACAGTCATTTTTAGCACAAAACATTCTTTGGTAGCGCTCCCGAAAAAGACTCGGTATTAGGAGGAGAGTGCCAGTTGCACGTATCCCTATTGAAAGATTTAGTACAAAAATTTAAATTTTGGTGTGGGGCATTAAGGTATTGCAAAGTTGCAATCCAGTTTGGTGATTGAAATTGAGTTTGAATTAGTTTTGAAGTTTAATTATAGTCTTTCTACTGACTCAAAAAGATATTGGCAGTAATAAGTTTATTTAGTTATATAAGTATGACGCTCCCTACAACTTGCAATGGTAAAGTCTTAATAAAAGCTACTAGGAGAAAGACTAGAAAATTTACAACGAGCAAATGCTCCATGTTTAGTCTGTACTAAGCCATTGCATTACTTTATAAAACGCTTCACCTAAAACAATCCCCGGCTAGATCTCGGTAACATTGTCATACTTATGGAACATATAAACTTATGTAATGTGAAACATAGTGTTCCATAAAGGATGGTAGGACCGAATTGCAGTGGGATGGTTCAATGGGTGATTTTGAATCGAAAATATTCTATGACATTTTGCTCTGAGGGCCACCCTAAACAAGACATAATTGGAGTGTTTTACGGATGACCAGCTCAATTAAATAAGCAGTCTTTCAGCTTCTAATTTAAAGGTAATGGGTCATCTTTTAAACGCTCCGATGATGTCATAGAACATTTTCAACTAAAACAGCCCATAGAATCCACTGTACTTCGGTCCTACCAACAACCTGTATATTTTATTAGAAATGAAAAATATGTAAATAATATATTTACTATTTTGTTCTTGAATATCATTTTCCTTTCTTATTGCTTCGAGGATTTCAGTTTTTAAATCCAGCGTCGTTTTAGCTTTTACAATTTTCCAAATTATGTCCGAATTTACCAACAGTGATGTAAGAAGTTTTTCGTTCAAATTTATTTTTTTTATGTTGAAAAGCTCCAAGTTAATCTAAATTAAAAGAAAACATTTTTAATATTTAAATCAAAAATAGTAATTTAAAGAAATTTTAAAGCATGATAAGTTGATAAAAAATATATTTCTTAGGAAGTTGTATTTTCTTAAATATATCTATTTCTAAAATATTAAATATAATAAATACCTGCTCTGAATAGTTTAAAGCAGGATACTCTTGAAGCACGACATTTAAGCTTTCCGTACGTATTAATTTAGATCGATCAGTTATAGTAGAAATCCTTTTTGATCGAATAATTGTCCAGTCAGGATCATTTTTCTTAAGTTCTTCGACCATGTGTTTCTTGTGAAATGATATTGAAATATCATCCTCAAAAACTTCAGGTTCCTGCAACGAAATGAAGTTAATATATTTATATAACAGACCTTTTAGTAGAATAATGCAATTATTCTCACTTATTCCCACTTAACCACCCCAAATCTTTTTATCTTACTTACTGGCATTTCAAATCTAACTGCTTCTTCTCCTTCTACAGTGTCACAGCTGGTATTATTTGCGCTTTTTTTCGACGCCAAGCCAAATTTAGCCTTAGCTTTGTTCACAGTTTCGTCATCTTTAATTTTAAACCGAAAGTTCTTGAATTTTGATCTCAGTTTGTTTTGCCAAAACTCCTATGAAATTAAATAAAAAAGCAATATATTTGTTAACTATCCTTCAAAGGACTCTTTCACGATATACAGTCCCTCGCTTTAATGGGATGATGAATAGGAAAAGAACGCTATTTTTTATCGATTCTTCTACTAATTCTAAAACCTATCTGCATAGTTAATCAGGAAATATCCCAGAATCATTTTAAAAATAAATTAATAATTAATTAATAATAAATTAATAATAAATTAATAATTAATTAATAATAAATTAATAATAAATTAATAATTAATTAATAATAAATTAATAATTAATTAATAATAAATTAATAATCAATTAATTAATAATTCAGAAAAACTTTGAAAATTCATATAGAACTATGGACACTTTTTTGGTATGGTTAGTTTAAACATGGTTGTCAGGTTATTTCACTCTTTCTTAAAAAGATGTTAATGAAACCTTACATATCCAGCTCCGGGAGTTTGACTTAGATGGGGATATTCTCTGATCAATTTCTTTGCTACCGCAACCCAAGATAAAGGATATCTAAACAATAGATACATTAATAAAGTAAAAATAAAAAAATTAACACCTTGTCTTGCACAACTTACAGAGAGTATTTGTGAATTAAGTCATTTGAAATAAGGGTCAAGACTTCCTTGTTGATAAATTCTTTTTGAATTTCACATAGAGCTTTATATTTCTGGGGGTTTGTTGCTTCTTCAGGTAGGGTGGGAACTTTGTAATCCAAACAAAATGTAGTTTTGCAATTTTTTGGAATAGTTGTTGTTTCATTTTGAAGAACCCTGGAAATCAAGACATATTAAAACAGGTATAATCATCCTTTAAAGGAAAATGAAAGCTAAAATTATTTAAATATATGTTATAGGCCATAAAAAACTATAAATATTTTTAGTGTTAGTTAAATGCTCATCACTTCTAAAGATTGTAGATAGAAGTATAGTTTTAATTGGAAATATTTATAGTTTTTAATGGCCAATAACATATATTTAAATAATTTTCTCGTTAACTTTTCCCTTTAAAATTATAAATAATTTTATTTTGAATATATATATAATTTTATTTTGAACTTTTCCTTCAACATTATAAATAATTTATTGTTTTTAGATGAAAGCTATTAATTCGAATATGACAGGAAAAGTTAAATTTTCGCCGTCAGCCTGTCTTTTAATATTGTATATAGGTAAGTATAACATAATTACCAGGAGTTTGTTGATAAATTCGGACTGGATGATTCTGGGGAGCCTGGATCTACCACCTGTGATTCTGGAGAGTCTGGATCTACCACCTCTGATTCTGTTCCTTCCATGGAAGATGAGACTTCCTTGGTACTGGTGCTGGCCAGTTTTCTACTCAAATCTTTGTTTTTTTTTGTGTTTCCTCTTCATTAACTAAGATTTCACTGTCATCATGGCTAGAAATCTTTTTTTTTTAAGATTAGGCTCTTCTTCCTGTATAACAATTTAAATTGTAGATGTTAAATTAAATAATTTCAAACATTTTAGTGTTCCAATTTCTAACGTACGCTGTCAAACGAATTTCTCACTTGAATCACCATTAAGTCATGGAATTCAGTTGATTGATCAACCTCAAGTTCTTGCATAAACAATTTATCATAAACCTTAAAATAATGAATTATTAAGCCTTTGTTAATGATAAGTTTATTGTATAGACTATATTTATAGGAAAAACCACGCCATCCTATTTAAAATGAATGAATTAACCTTACAGCAAGTTGACAGAGGGCAGTGCCGTGTATCCCCCCTCTGACCATAGAGGATAGACAGTAGAGGAGTAGACAGTATGGTATTAACCAATGCATAATGGAAAATTTCGCCCCAAGTTTACCCTTCGTTTCCTGTTTTTTCCCATTGGCTGATTACCTTCTATACAAGTCACGTGTCTACCAGAAAACCGAATGCCAGAAATAGCCCCAAAATCTTAAACGAGAACTGAATATAACTGCTACTCCTCTTCTGTCTATCCTCTATGATGAAACTAAGAGATAAACTAGCGGTATACCATGTTATTTTTCCAAAGAGCTTAATACAGACAAAGATGTGGGCTGCCATTATTATTGGTTTTATAAAAAGAGGTAGCTTAGTTGTGATATTAAACAATCTTTTGCTCCTATAGAATTTTTAAATTTGATACTAACTCTTTATAATAGGTAACTCGATATAGAATTTCGTCCATGAATGAAAAAAAAATATTCTCTTAATACTCCTTGTAAAATAGTTATCAGTATGGCAAAGAAAGTAAAAATTATTAATGTTGGTATGCAAAATTTCTCTCCTCGAGTTCCGCTATTTCTCTATCTACTTTTCTAGTAATGTTCTCAATGTTTCTCAAATATCTCTCGTTCCTGGTTTTTGTTTTTACATCTAATTGTTCCGATTTTTTATATGGATGAAGCGTTTCTTGCAGTTGTTTTAAATTTTGATTCCAACTTTTCAAATAGTCGATTTTCTTTGATATATCATTATAGTTGTTACTGAATTTAAAGTATTTTAAATTACAATTTATTAACAATTGCAATAAACAAAAGCGCTCACGTGATTAATATTGTACAGACATCGCTGTTGGGGGATGTTAGTATTTTTCCATCAAGTGTAACATAGTACTTGGATAGTATGTGAGGACATCGTATTGATAAATCAAATTGATAAAACTATGCACCTTGGTAGTGCGAAATCACACTCATCCCTTGTTTATTGCGTGGTTTAATTTATCTCCAACCTTAAACGAATGTAGGCTAGTAATAGATGTTTTGATAAATGGGCCGAATAACGTGTACGTCAAAGATTTTCAAAGTATTGCGCCAGAAAAATGACAAGTTCACACAAGTTTCTGTAAGATGCCTGAAGTACGCACTATGACATGGGAGGCGAAATCCTCAGTCTCACACGGGGGTGGAGTGGGTGAAGTAGGGGCGTTGAAATAAGGGGGACGATTTAACAAAGGCAATAATCGAGTATACGCGCGTGCCGGGACCCTCCATATTTATATAAATAGGGGGGCTTTTCCAAATTTTCTGTTTGCTCTAACTTTTTTCCTATTAATTTCCGGCCAAAAATTTTTACGGCATAATTTTTCTTACCTCATATACTTTCCAAAAAACCAAACCAAATTAAAATCCGAGAGGTGGGTGGTATTCTTGGAAATTGCCGAATTATAAATAAATATATATTTGAAAAATGGATAGTTTTAATTTTTAAGGGGGGTTAACGATATCTGTGTGACGTACACTGAAAGGGAGGGGTTCACATTATTAAGACGGTAGTGTGACGATGGGGGAGGGAGGGATTAAAAATCTGACTTTTTTTGCGTGACGAAGTTTATGGACAGTCCCCTAGTACTTCTGTCATAGAGAAAAAAGTGGAATCGTAAAAATAATTAACGGCTATCCGCGTGATTGGGGTGGCTGACAAAAAACGGGAAACCAGATTTTGGCCGATTGTAAAAATGTTCGGTTGTAAAACCAGCCAATTAAAAATTAAGTTAAGTCTAGCTTCTTACACAAGCAACTTGTAGCTTTGCCAGGTGCGTTGACGGCCGTTCGCGCCTGCGCAGACGTAAATACTAAAGTATTTAGACTATTTATGAAAATAGTGTACATATAAAAAGCGAGTAATTTTTGGGGAGAAATTATACATCTTGTTTGTTTTGGGTATGTTAAAAAGTAAATCAGTCGTGAACTGAAATTCTGTATTTTTGTATTACTTTTATTTTGTATTCATTTTAATTTTGTATTCTAATTTGAAACTATTTTTTTCTGTATTTACTTATACTTATTGAAATTGTGGACTTTTGGAAGCACGTCTTTGGTGGTACAAAATTTTCCATGATTGAAGAGAATCTCGAGCGACGAGAAGAGAGGACCACCAAAGACGGGGACTTTCCATTCCTAGCGAGATAGCATCTCTTTCTCTCTCTCGACCAAAAACATGACTAAGCGGGTTTTTACAAATAAAAGGTGAAAGGCTTAAGAAAACTAAGAGAGAGAGAGAGAGAGAGAGCATAGAGTGCTGTCAGTTGTGACGTCAGATCCAAGGTTAAACGTCATGATTCTGCCTTTAGCAATGGGCGGCCATGACAGTTACCGTTTTTTCTTTATGGGAAAACAGCATGGGTGACGTCACACCCGCGCTTCTGACAGCACTCTATTGGCGACATTTTATACTTCACTTCGAACATGGATCTTCCTTGATCTCATACGCGTTAACACGAGAGTTTTTTTCTGCTACTTTAGCAGTGCGCGTATGGTGGATTAATTTACTTAAATGAATGTCACTAAAGAACTGTTTTTGTTACTAATTGGTGCAGTTTTTTTGACATAATTCAACTGGGCCCTTAAACCGAAAAACCTTAGTAAATGTTGTTTTTCAGTCGGCAACATTTACAGCGAAAATATAGCTTTCCCCTATAACTTATGGTAAACCTTCCCCACAGGGTATTTTATCGAAGGGCAATAGAGCTATCTCAGTAGGCTTAGTGTGACGTCACCCCTGCTATTTGCCCATAGAACCAAAGCGGTACCAAACATGGCCGCCCACTGCCAAACCTAAACCCGTGACGTTTTACCTAGACACTGACGTCACAACTGAGATAGCTCTATTCACCTGGCTTCAGGGTGCGTCGTTAAACAAGAAACAAGATTTAATGAAGCTAAACATTTAAACATCATTAAATTAATGCACTTTGGAAGGCAGGGTTAAACATTCTAATTTGATTTAATCAGACCATAGTGCGACCTTAAGCAAAGAAGTGAACTGCTCCTAGTATTTTATTTGAGGGGGGTAAGATTTTTGTCACGAAGGAGGGAGGGTCAAATATTAAGTCAAAATAACTCTTGGTTTCTCGTAAAGAAATACACTACAGTTGTGCTTTCTATTTTTGATTTAATGTTTTCATCAATACAGAGCAAATATTAACTTTAGGCAAAATATAGTTACTAGTGGGGGTACTTTTTATTTAGTTTTACCAGATTCAAGGAAACTTATAGGAATTATATAAAAAGGACTTGGTTTGCCCAAGCCTAAAAAACAAAACGATAAGAGTTTTTTCCAGTTGACTGAAGCGCGGATATTTTATTTTTCTATATAATTTTAAAGACAATCTGTATTTTACTACTCTTTAATTCAATCTCCTGATTTTACTGGTAATGGATTTATTTCCTATAAATTAATTGAAATAAAATATCTTATCTCAGATTTTTCAACAACAATTCCATTTTCGTAAAAATTTTATCATGAAAAATCTGAGATAAGTAATATTTTATTTCAATTAATTTATTGGAAATAAATCCATTACCAGTAAAATCAGGAGATTGAATTAAAGAGTAGTAAAATACAGATTGTCTTTAAAATTATATAGAAAAATAAAATATCCGCGCTTCAGTCAACTGGAAAAAACTCTTATCGTTTTGTTTTTTAGGCTTGGGCAAACCAAGTCCTTTTTATATAATATCTGTTCCTTCAGTCTTTATTTGTATTAATCTATTATAAAATAATATTTGCCTGAAATGCGAAATTTTTCACTTCTAGGACGAGGTTAAAAATGGTTCTACACTTCTACTAATTCTTATATGATTCGGCTCACAATTCGTTTTAGAACCCGAGCTTTATAGTCAACTTCAAAACAAACCTGAAACTATTTTAAACTATCAAAGCCGTATCTTTTACAGTCCACTTTACGATTGCAATTATCCATGACATTGCGTGCACTGCCCTTGTACGTTTACAGTGATTGGCACCGTGGACAGTTATTTTAATTAAAATACCTAGGCCACAGATCCAGTTTTAAAAATATCCTTATTTCCAACACTGATCCATCTATCCTTCCAGCTTTTACAATCACCCATTGCATAGACTCACTCAATAGCCTGCCTTAGCATGGATTTATAATAGAAGCTTACGCTTCCTGGATATTTCACTCACCTTAAAACCATAGATATATTAAAAGGGTAGATACACAATTCAATGGGAGGTCGACGCGGAAGGGGCAACGAGCAGACAGCCGCTATTTTCTGGGGGTAGCCGTATAAAACGCCATCTATCGGGAACTTTCGAAACTAAATTAAGGGATGAGCTTAGAGTAGTGGCACTCTATGTTAACCCCCTATAGGGCATAATAAGTCAAACCCTCGGAGATGCCATTACTCCATTTTATACGAGCTAAGAGCGGAAAAACGTATTTTATAAATTTTACACCTGTAAAATCTTTTAAAAAACACTTGGAACTTGTATTTCTACTTACTTTCGAGGAAATACCACCGTTTTCTGAAGGTAAGAGTCTTTTTATATACATTTTTTAGTAATAAAAACATTTAAGGCGAGCTAAGCCTTGGTCTTGTAAAACACGGCAGATTCATGGTTCATCCATGGCAGATTAGTGATTAGCGTGTTTTCAGCGTACAGCCTCTTTTCTCTATGTGCAAATCTACATTATGGCCATGACCAAGGCTTAGCTCGCCTTAAATGTTTTTATTACTAATAAATGTATAAAAAAACACTCTTACCTTCAGAAAACGGTGGTATTTCCTTGAAAAAAAGTAGAAATACAAGTTCCAAGTGTTTTTTAAAAGATTTTACAGGTAAAAAATTTATAAAAAACGTTTTTCCGCTCTTAGCTCGTATAAAATGGAGTAATGGCATCTCCGAGGGTTTGACTTATTATGCCCTATAGGGGGTTAACATAGAGTGCCACTACTCTAAGCTCATCCTTTAATTTAGTTTCGAAAGTTCCCGATAGATGGCGTTTTATACGGCTACCCCCAGAAAATAGCGGCTGTCTGCTCGTTGCCCCTTCCGCGTTTTTTCGTTAAGCCTAAGCCAGCGAAGTGGATCTAGACCCTTTATAGTTTTACTATATCTATGCTTAAAACGCGCACAACATTTATTCCTCGTCTGAAATAGTACCAGCCTGGCACGCGCGTTTGTGACGTACAATTTGAGGCAAATTCAGAGGGGGGTTGAAGTTTTTCACGTGATCGAGTTCTAATTATGAATAGCGCGCGTGCACGCGCGCCAAAAGAAAAAAGTTTGCCTCAATTTCTAAGTCATCAGCCCCCCAGTCCCCACCCGCGCGAATTTTTGTGACATAAATGTGTTTAAAATCAAAATGCCTTACTGAAGGCTACAGGGAAATATCCATGAAGCGTAAGCTTCTATTATAAATCCATGGCCTAAGTAAGGCAACTTAAGCCTTGGTCGAAACTAACATCTAAAATATAAATTAAAAAGGTATCTTAAGTATAGAATTTCAACCGAGACACATAATTAAACGAAAATTAGACCCGCCAGAGAAGTTTTTAATAAATATAGTGTTATATTTATTGAAAAATATCAAGTTAAAGTTTCAGGGCGGTGAAATGGCAAATTAGCGTCGTCTACTGTAGAGTAACGAACAATTAGCGTCGTCTGCTGTAGAATAATCTTTTGAGGTACTTACATTTTTAATTAAATTAACATACTTAGACTTAATTAAATTTGATGAAACTTGAAAAAGGCACACCTTGAATAGTTACTTGTTAATTTAAAAGTATTCCGAAAGCTAACTTCCATGCAGTTTTTAAATGATTCGATGTACAGGAGCACCAAAAACCCCATGTTATTCCTATGGGAAAATCGGCGAAAATCTGTGAATTTTCATTTAACATTACGGGAGGGTGTGGGATCTTATCTAGAAGGGCCTACCGGCCCTCTAGAATAGAGGTGTTTCGTAAAATTTCGTAAGAAAAAACAAGAATGAGTGGAGCTTAGCATCGTCGTTTAAGTATGATAATTATAAATATCGTCTATTAAAGAAAATAAGAATTTTTACTTACCATATAAATCAAGTTTGGTCCTCTAAAGGCATCATAACTTTTGTCTTTTAACGTCGAGTTAAATTCAGCAAAAGTTGGTGATGATAAGTATAGCTTTCGTTTTCTTTTCCCAAAGCATAGTAAACATGTTACACCTCTTGAACTACGGTCTTTTTGGTTCATGGTGTTCTCCACTTAATCCACACGATCGCGTTGAATTTTAAAACGTTCTAACTGAACTGGTGTTGGCCCGAGTTTGAATTCTTCTTCGTAGCCTACTAACAGTACTAGGCACTTGAAGGTCATTTCATTTTCACTGCTTCAATTTCCAAAGAAGGCTATTGTCCTAGTATTTACAGGGAGGAGGACCGGTTCCCTTCTCCTGGGTCTCTACCCCAAACCCCTCACACGTGTTTTGTCATTCTTTCTTTCACTCGTTTTTGCCCAAAAGAAATTCCAAGAAGCTAAACCTAATTTCCTAAAGGTTTTACTTCAGTCTATTTTTAGGGATGCGCGATACAGGAACGTGGATTTTATATAAAGGCCTCGTTTCAAACGTTTTCTGCATATAGTAGACATAAGATAATAATTTTCATTGGATGAATCAAAGTGAATTTTATCAATCTATATATATATATATCTTATCTAATTTTGGTCAGTTCTGCAGCGGGAATATGAATCAACAGGATGCAAAACTATACAAATGCGTTAAATGTATATCTTATTCAAGAACATTTTCAAATGTTCTTACGCACATGAAAAAAGATCACGAACATGACCCCGGCTTTAATGTTATTTGTGGATTTGAAGGATGCCAACGTTCGTTTAAAAAGATAGATTCGTATAGAAAACACGTGAGAGATAAACATAAAAACGAATTTGAGAATGAGGCTTTCCAAGAAAATCATAATAATAATGAAGCAATTCCTAACGAAGAAGTTCCGCAAAATGAAGTGAATCACTTGGAAAACGATGAAAGTTGTGAGGAAATGATGGAAGGTGAAGGAAATCTAGACGATAGGGCTAAAAACAAAAATACCCTGAAACCAGTTGAGATTAAAAACATGATATTAAAATTACTACTGAAATACCGTGAAAAACATCACCTTCCGGTGAGCATAATCGAAAGCTTATGTAAAGACTTTCATGACTATTCTATGTATTTACTCAATATACATGTTGAAAATGTGACTCAAATTTTAAAAGACAAAAACTATGAAATACCAAAAAATGAGCTCTCATTAGTTTTGCATGATGTTCAGGATGCTTTTGAAAGTGTGTCTTCTAAATATAAGATTAAAATGATGTGCAAAAAAGAGCTTGGCATAGTGGAACCTATGCAGTATACTTTCACTGAGTCATTGTTTCAAAATAAAAAGAAGCATTTTCATTATGTGCCAATAACAAAGGTTTTAGAAAAGTTATATACCAATTTCAATGAGCACGAAAAACACGAACCACCAAATCATGACTCACCCATAATTTCTCATTATGTAAATTCAGAAATTTCGAAAAAAAATTTTAATCGACAAGCACATCAAAGTCCTTGGAATTTGCAGCTGCAAGTGTACTTAGATGAGTTCGATGTTTGCAATCCCCTTGGAAGCAAAGGGGGAAGAATAAAATGTTCGGATGCTATTTTTCTATATTAAACCGGCAAGCGAAACATAAGTCAAAACTAAGTAACATACACTTGGTTTTTCTGGCGAATTCTGCAGGTGTGGAAAGGTTCGGAATGAGAGAGCTATTTGGTCTTTAATATACGACTTAAACTTGCTTCAAGAAGGTGTTTTTCTCAAATGCTTTAATCGAAATGTGATAGCAACCGCCTCTGTGTTTTCGGGGGATAATCTTGGATTGCATAAGCTTGGTGGTTTTAATCAATGCTTTAGCTCTGGACGGGTTTGATGATTTTGTATGGTTGACTATCAAGATTTATCTGAAATCAGCGACAATGTGTACTACGCTCTCTGCCTCGACAGTCGACACATCTATTATCTTCAACAAATCGCTATTAGTGATAAAAACAGCTCTATTTATGGTGTTCGAAGCGAAAGTCCTTTAATGCGAATTAAGGATATCGACTTAACTGAGCAATTGACGACTGACCCAATGCACGATATAAAAGAAGGAGTAATTCCGTCTATTTTGAAAGGCGTTTTGAAGAAACTTATATCTAGCAAAAGGCTTACATTGGAAGAATTCAACAAATGCATTGAAAACTTTCAATTCGGTAAAACGGAACAAAATAAGCCACAAGTTCAACTACGACAAGCAATTATGGGCGACAGTAATTTTAAAGGTTCCGCTAGTGAAACATATTGTGTTTTTCGACTCTTGCCTCTTTTTGATTTTTTACCCGAGGTAGGCGACGCGCATTGGGGCGTTTATCTTAGATTAAGAGAGATATGTGACATAATTTATGCGCCTTATGTTCATAAAGTTTATATTCCAGAACTTGAGTTGCTTATAGAACGTTTTCTTCAAGATGTTAAAAACAATGGGTTCACCCAAAATTACACCCAAGTTTCATTTTTTGCTGCATTATGCAAGGTGCATAAAGTTATATGGTCCCTTAAGCCATATATCATGTATTCGTTTCGAAAGTAAGCACCGTTACTCTAAAGATATAGCTAAGATTTCCAACAACTTTTGAAACCTTACCAAAACCCTAAGTCAACGGCACCAATTTTATCAGTGTTATGAAATACCACCTCAACCGACTGGTCAATGGGACCTTTTAAGAGCGGGAGAAGAGAAGTATTACGAATTGCTAGATGGTTATAGCATTCATCAAAAGAGCTAAGTCGTTGTGAAATGTAAATTTTTGGGAACAAATTAAGCCTAGTATGTTTTATAAATAAATTAATAAAACTCTCTGGCAGCTGTCGCAGATCTGCTTAGTCGGCGTTTCCCTCTTAGGCCTCAACAAGCTCACCGCAGACCTACTCCTGACGTACCTTCGCGCACAAAAAAGAGGCGTCGGTATGCCCAATTTCAATCATTATTCAAAACTAATAAAAAGAAGCTCTCTAAGCTCATATTGGATCCTTACTTGGACGCCACGGCGGTTCCCAGCGTTTCGGACATCTCGTCTACCTTTGGCGAGCTGTTCTCCTCCGCGTCCGCTGATGACCTCGCGCCAGTTGTTCTTAAACCACGTCGCGCCCATACCTACTTCCCCGTAATCAGTTCGGAGGTATCGCACGCGCTCTCGCGACAAACGGCCTCGTCAACTGGCCCCGATCAACTTACCCTGATAAACCTGCGGTCCCTACGTATCTCCGACCTGCCATTTATTTTTAATGTCTTCTTCTATTTGAAGGACTTGCCTGATTCCCTTAAACAATGACGCACGGTTCTCATTCCCAAGGCGGGCGACCTTACGTGCGCGACAAATTGGAGACCCATAACTATTCTGTCCCTACTAGTTCGCGTCTTTCATAACATATTGGCGTCTCGCTTACGGCAGGCACTACATCTTAACCCGGCCCAACAGGCGTTCATCTCAGCCCATGGCGCTATGGCCAATACCCTACTGCTGGATTACGCGATAAACACGGCAAAAAAACGGCGTCGTCCTCTTTAGGCCCGTTCGCAAAGCCGCTTTTAGCTCAAGCTGATAGCTGACGGAACAGAATACGGTTTCCGCTGCCGATTGACTCAATAAGCGTCTGCTTTACTCCGTCAGCTTCAGCTTCCGCGACTTCGTTCACATAAACGCTGGTTCAGACGCGCTTATTTCTCATTCTAATCACGGGTCGTCCAGAAAATGGAGGACGAAGATGGAAAACGCGCTAAAGTTTTGACATTGCTTTTATTAAAAAACGGTATTTATTATTAAAAAAGAAAAGAAAGCGAAACGAAAAATGCAAAGTGAAACGACGTTGGTGGGTGCATCCGATTTGGAAGAAAAGGAAAGAAGAAGGATATTTTCATACTTTGGTAGGAATATGGCAATATTTGTCGCAATGATTTATATCAAGCATATTTTAAAACATTGAAATCTAGCTAAAAGCAATGAGAATGCACGACCATGAGTACTTCAAAAACTTTACACGAATGTCAACAGACGTTTTCGATACCTTGGTTGCACTTCTCGCAAATGAACTCAAATAATTTCCTCAATCAAGAGAAGCAATTTCTCCTGCTCACAGAGTAGCAATAACATTAAGGTATTTAGCTACAGGTGAGAGTTTAATGAGCATCGCTTATGGCTTCAGAATTGGAAAATCCACAGCTCACTATATCGTGAAGGAAACATGCAAAGCCATGTGGAACATACTACAGCCTCTATATTTGAAGGTACGCATGTCTCCGGAAAGAGAAACAATAACAAAGCAATATTTACTATTGTTCTTCTAGGCACCAACCAAAGGGATTTGGAAGGATATTGCGAATGGCTTCGAACGCCATTGGCAGTATCCAAACTGTTGTGGGGCGGTTGATGGAAAGCACGTGGTTATTCAACAGCCACCCAATAGTTGATTCATGTATTACAACTATAAAGTAAGAATCACTATTTTTACTGTTACTTATATAACCTTTATCTGTCATGGCTTATTATTATAGTAGTGATGATGTAGGCAGTTTTTTACATTATATGTTTATTATTGGAAAAGGGTACAAATTCAGTGGTGTTGATGGCCATCGTGGATGCTGAGTATAAATTTATAGCTGTAGACATTGGTGGATTTGGTTCCAATTCTGATGGAGGCATTTTTAGTTCCTCTGCCATGGGAAAGGCTTTGGAAAATGGTTCCATCGACCTTCCTGAAGCAGCAAAATTACCAGGAACTGAAATCTTTGCCCCATATGTTTTCCTTGGAGATAAACCGTTTGCATTACGTCCAGATTTTTTACGCCCATATCCTGGTAGGGGTTTAACGTCGAAGTCAAGAGTATTTAATTACAGATTAAGTAGAGCCAGGTAAATTCTTCAATTACGGTTGTTTTTAGGCCAAACAATAAACACGTTTCAAATAACATTTCACAGACGCTGTAGCGAAAATGCTTTTGGCATTTTAGGTGGTCCGTGAGCAGAGTAAAACGTCGCCTATAGAGCATTTTGTGGAACTTCTTGACCGCGAAGGTAAGCGCGAGACCTTCCTTCTCGATTTGACTATAGTTCTTTTCCGCAGGGGTCAATGCCCGTGATACATGAGCTACAGCTTGAATTGACCCATCTGGCATGCGATGTTGGAAGACCGCCCCAAGTCCATAATCGGAGGCATCAGCAGCGACAATGATGTCCAGTGTAGGATCATAATGCGTTAAAAGGAGATCTGATTGAAGCGTCATCTTCAGTTCCTCGAAAGCGTGCTGACATTTAGGTGTCCAAGACCAAGTCCGTTTGGACTCCAATAATTCGTCCAGTGGTTGTCTCATGAAACGCATATTATTAACGAAGACCTGGTAATAGTTTCCCATTTCCAAAAATGAACGTAACGTTGGCAGGTCAACTGGTGCTGGCATGTGGACAATAGCCTTGATTTTCTTGGGGTCGGGTCGTCGACCAGCGCTATCAATGATAAATCCCAGATATTTTATTTGTGTCATGAATAGCTTGCATTTCTCGAGGCGAAGGCGGAATCCATAGTCTTTGATGCGGAAGAGTACTTCTTTGAGGTGTCGCTGGTGATCTTCGAAGTTACGGCTGACGATGATTATATCATCGAGGTAAGCGGTGGCGAATTCAAGTCCAGCAAGCATTTGGTCCATTATTGTTTGGAAAATCCCCGGAGCGGATTTCACCCCAAACGGAAGTCTCTGATATTGGAAGTTTCCCAGATGCGTGGAAATGGTACAAAGTGGTTTAGAATCGTCGTCCAGTTCTACTTGTAAGTATGCTTCAGATAGATCCAATTGGGAGAAAAGTTTTCCCCCGTTGAGCGTCGCAAATATGTCTTCCGGCAACGGTAATGGGTGTTGATTGAGTTCTATGGTCTCATTCAGGCCGGTGGAAAAATCTGCGCAAAGACGGGTAGTGCCGTTAGGTTTTCTTACGCTTACGATTGGTGCTGCCCAATCAGTGTGCTCGACGGCTTTCAAGAAATTTGACTCTTCCAGGCGTTTGATCTCCATTTCGATAGTTTTGCGAGCATCGAACGGAACTGGCCTGGCTCTACGGTATACTGGGGTGCTTCCGGGTTTGAGAGTAAGACGAGCTTTCGCTTTAGTACACAGCCCCAAACCGTCCTCGAAGACATCCGGAAACTCGTCCTTCAGCGTCGCAAGGCATTCGGCGACAGAGGAGGCAGTACAGAGGTTAATGGCTTGAGTACCGGGTCGAGAGCATTGTCGTAAGCTCTCCAGAAGGCCGAAAAAATCCAGGGTTTCCACTCCCAGTAGGTTTAGGGATCCGTCTTTTGCCAAGTAGAAGCTGTGTTGAATTTCAGCTGGTCCCAGTTTAAATTTCGCCGTTGCTTTCCCAAGGAATGTAGTGCTTGATCCATCGAATAGCACTCCTTGCTCACTGCAGGGGGTTAACTTCGGCTTACCAATTCGTTCGTAAGTCGCCTCATTGATAATGTTGCCTTCCGCTCCGCTGTCCAAGTAGAAAACTACGGGAACGTCGTTAACCAAGAATTCCCCCGTTATGAGTTTCGAAGGTCGCATGGAATTCAGGCTGACTGTATTTATCTGGCTTCTGTCTGGTTTCCGGTGTCCGGATACTCGTTTCTGATTTTCACATTGACTAGCGAGGTGACCTGTTCGAGAGCATTTATGGCATTCAGTCTTAGCGTGCGTGCATTCCCTGACCCAGTGCATCTCTCCGCATCGAAAACAGGCGTATGGCGGTGGTTTCGAAGATCTTTGAGATGACTTGGCTCTCCGTTTCTCGGGAGATCTGGAAGGATGCCGTACAGAAGTCTTCCGACGACGGAAGCTGTTGATCGGTGTGGCCTTTGCTTGGAAAACCGTCTGTTCAGTATTCGTAGCCACGATGGTCAGGACTTCGTCAATTACATTCTTGAGTTCAATGTTGGCCTCGGTATTTAATCGTTGCAGGATTCTGGTTCGTATGGTTTCGTCTTCTGGTCGGGATAATCCACATAAGGAAACAAAAATTCCGAATTGATCTTCGGTCAAATCGGAGAAATTGAAACGCTTCAGAAGTAGTTTAACGCGATTAAAATACGGGCCATAATCTTCATCCAAGTGACGCTGGATCCGCATTAGGTTGAATCTTTCTATGAAGCCATGGATGTCCTGTAATATGCGGTACTAAAATCTGCCCCCTCTCCCCCTACTTGTGGCAGCCAATAAGAGCGAGCATGACGTCATGCCCTACGTCATCCTGACGTCATATTCCAATCGATTTTTTTCGTCGAAAAAAGTAGTTCAGTCGCTCCAACCCTTGCTGGGGTGCCTTCTCGGGGTATTTCTCGAGGGGCACTCCTGCGACGGTTGGCGACACCATCTTCACCACCTCAACCATCTTCTTCGGTTGCTTTATTGCCGACGCCTCCTCCTCTGTCAGGCCAGGGTCGGGCATTGTTGCCTACCCCGGCAACACCGTTTAATCTAACGGCCCATTTAACCCCCCGAACTACTGTAGGTGGGTTAACGTGTTACCGATGTGGGTGCCCGCACCACGTGCGGGATTGCCCGTATAGGAGGAGGTTAGATCGAAAGACTGTATTCCTTCCCTCGGGAAGAAAATTCTTTCACCCCTATTAAGTATATTAAGCGCCAGTGGGGAGTAGGAATGTCCTTTTTTAATGTGTGGGGGGATGTAGCGGACAACATAATAACATTATAGACTTACCCATTCAGGCACCAAATTATATGAACTTAACCCCAGGCCTATGTCCATCCTAATAAAACGGAGTCTCTAGCCAGAGGGAGCTCTATTGCACTACTTGAGCGCCCCCTGGTCTAGATAGGCCGAACTAGAGGTAAGGGAATAGTATATATAGCCTGAATAGCCTAGGGAACGGTGTTAGTTAGTCCGTGGTACTTTAGTCAAGAAGCCAGTCAGTGGGACTCCTATTCAACACCCGAGTGGCTAACACCTGTTACCGGCAGCAAGATAGACGGTCGACCTTCCGACCCTCTAACGGTTTACGTTTGCATTAATAGTGAATTCCCGCGCTTTCACTCTAGTCGCGTGCCGTTTTCAAGACCAAAGACACCGTTCACATGACTCTAAATATCACTGTAAGTGTTATGTGTATTTAGTACGGACATTCCCTACTGGCGCTTCCCCAATTAAGTACTCGACATTGTAAATAATCATCATCATAATTTATTACTAAAGTTAACTAACCCCAAAATTTATCTATTTTTGTATTATAAAACTAACCTAACCAGAACCTGGTTTAATAAAGAGATAGATTTTTTGTCACCTAATTTTTGACTCATTATTTCTGGCTCTGTGAACCTCAGCTTTTTAAGCTAATCGGTTACAAGTTAAGCAAAGGCTTAGAGCATTGCCGTCGTCAGGACTAAGTCGGCAATGAAAATATTAGCTTCCCGCGTACAAAATATAAGACAAGACTCCCGTTTCCCGGTGAAGCTGACGCGCCCCTTATAGCGCGCGGTCTTCTTCACAGCTGCAATCTACCCCTAGGTTTATTCTCAGTATCATCTTAAGCTTAAAATACGAGGTTACTAACCCGCACGTCGCGAGCAGCCACTCGGCATTCGAGGGATCAGGCAACTAGCGTAATACGCTTCCCATCGTACACCCTCAGTATGACTTTATTACGGAGCGG
The DNA here is from genome assembly GCF_054372755.1 of Phalangium opilio. NCBI lineage: Eukaryota > Metazoa > Arthropoda > Arachnida > Opiliones > Phalangiidae > Phalangium > Phalangium opilio. The sequence continues at coordinate 4,354,927 of NW_028324198.1, forward strand.
CTTTCCCCTCGTCAACTAGAAACGAACTTGACGCCCGAGGGATCAGCCACTGGCGTATTCCCCCGGAAAATACCTTTTTGGTGGTTTTATTGCCGCAAATTCGTGAGATATGCCTTTAATCCGTTCCAATATTGAAATAAAAACTGTAAAAAGTAATCCCGAGTGTATTTCCGCGTTAAATGGCGTAATACGCTTCCCATCTTACACCCCCAGAAAACTTTATTACAGAGTGGCTTTTCCCTCGTCAAATTTTCCGTATGGAGTCATATTTTTGCAAACGCCATCTAGATGTCGTGTGCAAAAATAAAAATGGGTAGACTGCCAACCGACTAGTCGGCCCGAAGCCATTGCGCTGCAGGGGAAACCTCGTCTTTTAAACTCTGATCTTGCGCGAGTGCGAATCTAACTAATTACACAATCATGGTAACAAGTGTTCCCTTCACATTTTCCCTTAACTTACTATTTATTGTTTCAGCCAATGACGTAATCAAAATGACATGGAAGTTCTACCATTGAGGAAGTTCTCCCTGGGTCTGCTTGTCTTATATATGCAAGTTCTATGTGTTGGTCATAGAGTTCAATTATGGTGAGATCTTGAAATAAAAAAGCAAACCTCTTCCTTTTCACTCGAAACATATTTATCAAAGACCATTTCCAAAACGTTTGTTCATTGGTGAAATACCCAGAATTTACGCCAAGTTCAACGAAAAAAAATAATAGAACAAACTTTTCATCCAACGGGCTTGAAATGTTTCTGTCAATTCTTTTTCCGATGTCATTTTTCTAGCCGAGTAAGAATAAGGTTTAATGCAATCGAAACCTTATTTACCGGTATGTTACCTATTTTTCTAATATTGAACCATCAATACCAAAGCCATTATTGCAGCTTTTCGCCAGTAAAATGAGATTTTATTCCTTACTTTAATTAAGAGCCATTTTCAATCATCATTTTCAAGCCTCTGGCTTTGGTTTTTTTGATGCGCTTCCGAAGAAGAAAAAAACGAAAATTGAAAAGCTGTAACTCTAACCGTTTTCAAACAAGTATCAATAGAATACAATTTACTAAGTATCAATAGAATAAAATTAACTAAAGATGACGTAACTCAATTCCTTTCACTTTGAGCGGCTTAAATTTAAAGAAAATGAGAAACATATATCAAACTCATTTAGATGTCCGCTTCTTGAAGGCTTAAAGCCTGAAAAGACGAAAAACTGAATATGACGCTTGTTTTAAAACCATCTACAATTTGTGTTTCGGCTTTTGACTGAACATTAATTTTGTCGCAAATATTTATGTAGAAAATTATGATTGAAAATGGGCCTTTAAAAATGAACATTTTAACTTCATGGCGCCAAAACGCTGTCGAGCTTCTGGTTTTTATTTCGCAAATGTGCGTGAAAAACAAAGAAAACTCTAAAACGACTTTAATAACACTCTGTGATTGCTTTTTGTAAATGCCATCATTTCAAAAAGAAATTATTCCAACTTGCGGTCGAGGGGCCAGCCACTCACTTTAATCAATGGACAAGTTTTCATCCTCGTTTTTTACAAAAATGATCACGCCTAATCTTTTAAAACCTATTCTAGACAGCGCTAGAATTATAACGCGATGGACCGGGAATCTGAAAGTGATGAACACCTCGTTTGGCGCTGTTATTCCAGTCTGTTTCCGTGATTAGAAATGAACGTTTTAACTAAATGGTGTCCAAACACTATTATGGCTCTGTTTTTACAAGATAATAATGACACCAAAATGAGCGTACGGAGGTAATTGGACTCTTCTGTCGATTCCGGCGTTAAAACTAGCTTTGACTTCTCATGGTGAGGTGACGCTGTAGATTCGATAATTTTTTGACTCTAAATCGGAGCATAAATTTGCTGTTGGACAAGGCTTCTGTTTCTTCAACATATGGAAGAAGAGGTCTATAACGTAAGCGTAGTCAGTTTCTCTGAAAAGGTAAGCTATCAATATCTGAAAACGTTTTTGTTGCGAATACTATACAGATAGTGTTCGTTGTGACGTTAACTTGACGCTGTAAGATTCTCGAAATACTGCATCCGAGTTTTCTGCACATTGCGATTACGTGTTCCAGACTATAGTTGTGAACTTTATGATAACATATAAAATTTAATTCTCTTATTTGAATGAAATTTAAATTTGTAAAATTATATTGTACCATAAATTTTAATTTTCTAGCCGCTTTGGGATTTACCAACTTTTCTGTCCACAGAATGATTTATTACGTATTTGAAAATAGTAAACGTCTCCGGTAGAGTATGCAGGTAACCGTTACCCAAGAGCAAATTTAGGTGGAGGAAAATTCTCAGCTGTTAAAAATTCCCTTGATTACGCGTCTAAGCAAAAACAAATTTCACCTTGTCTCTTAAGAAATTACCATAAAATTAACCGAAGCAAAATGTTACCAAAAACGCTACTAGCTGGAATTAAATTTACTGCTTTATCATATTTAAGTCTATGATTAAATGAAATTAGTTATTAATGAATAGTTTCCACTAAATTAACGGTTTTTTGCGTATAAAATTTACGGTTACGTCTTCTCCAAAATAAACAGTTATCACGCACTCATTCTGAGAGAGCGGTCGCTCTCTTAGATAAGACTTCATACTGCCTTTAATGTATAAGGATTTATTTCATTGGATGTAACTTTTTCATATTATATTCACTGATTTGAAAAAAACTTTGAACTAAAATTTGAACCCTTAGTATGTGGTTCAAAATTGAAAATGATCCACCCATTAGTTTATTTTATAAAAAAAAAAGTTGAAAAGGGCGGTTTTTCATTTGCATAAAATTAGTCAGTGTTTTTCGTGAAAACGTAATAGGCGTAGAGTTCTATAGGCCTGTGAGGCCCGAGCCCCTCCAAAACATTTAGAGGTGGCCATGGGCCCCTCCAAAAATTTGTCGTCCATAATACCGAAATCATGAAGATAGTGACCTCATGAAAATAATTTTTACGTATAACCGTTGCAAAAAATCATTAAAGCGCAGAGGGGTGTTTTTCGAACAGAATAGTTTTATTTGGCTCCGTTCAAATATGAAAAAGTGTAGTTTCTATGAGAATTTTTTTAAATCATTGAAAGAGTGAGGTCACCGATCTAGGCAGAAGCGGATGGCAGCCCATCCTAACCAGGTTGGCTGTTTTTCATGGTTTTCCCGTCAATTTAATTTAGACGCTGCAACAAAAAGGTTGACAGTTGACGCAAATAATGGAGGAAGTGACAGGATAGGAAAGTGCAACTGGTCTTCCGAAAACCCGATTTTAGCATGCTCTAGTCTAGTATAGGGCGACTTTAGTGTTTTGGATCTAATGGGAAGGCCCTAGTTCTGCTATCCAAAGCCAGTACGTTATTATGCCGTGTAAAAGTTATGTAAGGCCTTAGATACTAGATGTTTTAAGAAGGATTCGAAGGAAGAGGCAAATTGTGGAAGCGTTATCGGCATGTTATGCACAGTAGTCTACCGGATTTCTAGATTTTAGTACCATTCAAGGCCTAATCAAGCATGATGGGAGGAGGTTGCGAAATGCGAGAGAAATAGATGCGCTGTGGAGCGGCTAAGGTCCGATGGGACATAAAAAAGGGGAGGAACACTCGGAAAAGGAGTTCAATTGGTCATTGAAAGGGGAAAAACTAGACGGCGCACGTTTAAATAACCATTTGCCGCAGTGCGTCAGAATGTACGTGAAAGGGCTCGAGTTGAGCATCCCTATTAAAACAGTATCCCTTGTAAGGCACTGCGCTGGCCAACTTCATAGTTTAGATAAAATATTTCAACACGTTTTTCGAGGCACAAGTACAGATTAGTCTTATGAGTTAAATCGTTCTCATAGTTTTCTAAGTTAGTGAGTTTCCTGAGTTTTGAAAGTGGAGGTCTCGAACTTTTTGTAAGGATTTTTAAATTCGATAGACCATTTGTCCATTTTAATGCGCATTGATATATGTGTTTTAAGTTTTAAAACAGCCTCGATAATCCTTAGAAGAAAATATAGTACATAGGTATACCAAATAAAGCATAATTTATCACTTAATCTTCGTTAAGAATCTATATAAATCATATGCATGCATCATGCATGATGCTATCTGTGTATTGGTTCAGGCCGATGGGGCCGGGCCCCACCAAAAATTTGGAAAACTCTACGCCTATGAAAACGTTCAAATTTTCCCATAGAAATAACATGGGTTTTTTGTCCATTTTATCCATTTTGTCGCCACCGTTTTGAAATTAAATATTTGTTTTTTACGTTTGGGAACGGTTTTATATCAAAATGAAAAGGAACAAATTTAAGCTTTTTGCGAAAAATTAAGTTTAAGTGCTACATTTCATGTTTTTAAATCATGCTTTGACTTACGTTATTGCATCCTATATGTCATACTGTTGGACTTAAAGCGTTTTACCATGGATGAAGCCGAGGAGAAAGCCACTCTTGCACATACGCTGTTTAACCGAGGACTTTTATATGATTTTACTCTCGTTGCAAAAACTGAATGATCGATTTTAATAAAAACTGTCATTCTAGGCAAAGACCGGAAAGTGTAAAAGATAAGTGTATAAAATTAATTGCCTGAAGTAAAGATATTAAAATATTCAACTTTTGAAGACATGATTATAAAACATCTATTATTTTAAAAAATTCTTCTATTACTTTTTCACCGAAATTATTTCAGTAAAATATTTTAACATGGACCATGCGCATCATTTTACAAATAGGTCTAGTACGCGTTTGCATTTTATTTTCTGTCAAAAATTTACAATTAGGTAGAGAATTTAGCCCTTTAAAGAGAATGAAATGGAAAGAAAATCGTTGAGAGCTGATAAAATAAAAACCGTATGAAAACTTAATTGCAAAGTTTTCGAAGCTATAAAAATAAACGTGTTGGATAGCCCTCAAAGATCACGATCAATTACAGAAAGTTTCGACACTAATAATTACATCACAGTCTAACTTAATTACTACTCGTCGGTAATCTAGCATCATTTCCAGTCGTCGGTAATCTAGCATCATTTCCAGTCGTGGGTAATCTGGCTTCATTACTAGCCGTCGGTAATCTGGCTTGTTTACCGGTTGACGGTTATTAGGCTTAATTACCGGTCGACAGTAATCTGGCTTTATTACCGGTGGGCGGTAATGTGGCTTAATTACCGGTCGACAGTAATCTGGCTTAATTACCAGTCGTCGATAGTCTGGCTTTATTACCGGTCGTCGTTAATCTGGCTTATTTACCAGCCGTTGGTAATCTTGCTTAATTGCCCGTCGTTGATAATCTAGTTTAATTACCAGTCGTCGGTAATCTTGTTAAATCACCTTCATTGTTACTGTCTTTATAGTCTAAGAGAGCTGAAATTGAAATATAAAAGACTTTTAAGGAAGGAATTAGAATTAACAATTAATTTTTGTGGTAACTAATCGATTTTGCTGATAATTTCGAAACTGATGCCTTCCTCAATACATATAGATAGTAACAATTCAAGGTTCTTAATCTAGATTTCCGATTACAGGTATTTAAGCTTGATTACCAATTACAGGTTATTAAGCTAGATTACCGACTACAGGTAATTAAGCGAGATTACCGACTACAGGTTGTTAAGCTAGATTACCGATTGTAGGTTATTAAGCTAGATTACCGATTACAGGTAATTAAGCTAGATTACGATTACAGGTAAATAAGTTAGATTAACGATTACAGGTAAATAAGTTAGATTAACGATTTCAGGTAATTCAACTAGATTAACGATTACAGGTAATTCAACTAGATTACCGATGGCAGGTAATTAAGCTAGATTACCGATAAGTATATGACTTGTGTTGGTGCACATATCTATGACTTGTGTTGGTGCACATATCTATGACATGTGTTGGTGCACATATCTATGACATGTGTTGGTGCTGAAGTCTAAGACACATGTTGGTGCAGAAGTCTAAGACACATGTTGGTGCTCAGATCTATGGAATATTTTTGTGCACAGACCTAATTAACCTTTTTGTGGTATAACTACCGCTTGCTCTGTGATTTGCTTGTGAAAATGAAGAGAAAGCAATTGAGTTTGATGGGACGTTGATTGTCAAGTCAAGCAGTCAGGTTTGAAGTTGTGTAATAGATATAATTAAATTTTCACTTTTGAACACATGATATGAAACATTAATTATTTGAAAAAAATCTTATCTTAGTTTTTTTCACCAAAATTTCGTTTGCGAAAAGTATTTTTGAACATTATTTACCATTGTATTTTGCTCTCAATATTAGCTCTAAAAAAAAGCTCCAAGAACTGTTTAAGGGATTCTTACTTGATACTACGTTTTACTTTCGACTGACATGGTCTTTAAGATGGTTCAAATACTCTCATATCTGAAAAAATTGAGATTTATGAGTTTAATTTTTATATTTTTAAATGGGAAAAATTACGAAGCGGAAAGTAACATAGGCAGTTTGAATGTGATGTAGATATTAGTGTCGAAAAAACTGTAGATGGGTCGTGATCTTTTAAGAGCTATACATTACTTTAACTTTTGAAACTGTTATATAGGCTTTGAACTCTTTATGATTAGAACTGAACTGAACCAGAGTTTTAGACACTGTCGTCTGCTAGATACAAGCGATCACTATAATGTGAATTGAGTTTTCAGTATAGATTGAGTCATGATAGAAAGCGGTTAAATATTTAATTAATGATTAATAAACTAAGTTAAAGTAACGCAACCCGTGTCTTTACTACCTAATAATAATAACATGGTAGCAGAGCGTGGTTGAACGGGTTGCATAGAACTTATTGCAAGACTCAAGATGGCCGAGGGTTACAACCCGTTTGGACCTATTCCCAAATTGGAAGGCAAGACCAATTATAAGGACTGGAAATACAATATGCAAATTTACACAAAAATAATTGATACTGTCGTCAGATGATCTATTCGATAGACACCTATAATCATGATTGGGATCATTATCTATCCCTAACACAAACTTTATTAAGTAGACTTTTTAGGCCATTGATTGCCAACTACGCACATGATGTTACTTAAATAGAAGTTGGGAAACCAAAATATTATCTCTCCGAGGCAAGTCGATGTCTAACCGCAAACGTCTCTGCCTGTACAGGAAGTTCCTGAAAAGTCTATCAGAAATTAGGGGTGATGTACTTCGATCCATTTATTTTTATGGCATTTTGCCATCCGAGCCACTGTTATCAAGTTATAATTTGAATGCTTTATGGATGACTCCTTAATTAAATTAGCATTGTCTTTTAATTTCATAAATAAATTTAAGGAGTCATCCGTAAATAACTCCAATCTTAACTTTGAAAAGCTGCTGGCCCATTGGGCCGAATCCCATTGGACCGAATGTCCCATTGAACCGAATCCCGTTGGACAGAATATAGCCAAAATGTGCGGGTTTACTATCTTAAAATTTTCAAAGCTATTAAACGATATATTTTTAACGCCGTATTTTAAAACCGTATATATTTAGGAAAAGGTGTCAAATAATTAATAGGAGAATTTTTTGGAAAACGTGGCAGCTAATTAATAGCAGAATATTTTGGAAAAGGTGGCAGCTAATTAGTAGGAGAATGTTTTGGAAAAGGTGGCAGCTAATTAGTAAGAGAATGTTTTGGAAAAGGTGGCAGCTAATTAGTAGGAAAATATTTTGGAAAAGGTGGCAGCTTATTAGTAGGAGAATGTTTTGGAAATAGTGACAGCTAATTAATAGCAGAATATTTTGGAAAAGGTGGCAACTAATTAGTAGGAGAATATTTTGGAAAAGGTGGCAGCTAATTATTAGGAGAATATTTTGGAAAAGGTGGCAGCTAATTATTAGGAGAATATTTTGGAAAAGGTGACAGATAATTAATAGGAGAATATTTTGGAAAAGGTGACAGATAATTAATAGGAGAATATTTTGGAAAAGGTGACAGATAATTAATAGGAGAATATTTTGGAAAAGGTGGCAGCTAACTATTAGGAGAATATTTTGGAAAAGGTGGCAGATAATTAATAGGAGAATGTTTTTGAAAAGGTGGCAGCTAATTAATAGGGGAATATTTTGGAAAAGGTGGCAGCTAACTATTAGGAGAATATTTTGGAAAAGGTGGCAGCTAATTAGTAGGAGAATGTTTTGGAAAAGGTGGCAGCTAATTAATAGCAGAATATTTTGGAAAAGGTGGCAGCTAATTAATAGCAGAATATTTAGGAAAAGGTGGCAACTAATTAATAGCAGAATATTTAGGAAAAGATGGCAACTAATTTATAAGAGAATATTTAGGAAAACCAAATAATCACGAGACCAAACCGTCCCGAGACCAAATAATCACGATACCAAATAATCCCGAGACCAAGTCGGTGAGACCAAGTAGTCCCGGGACCAAATCGGCGAGACCAAAATGGAGAGACCAATTCGGCGAGACCAAATTGTCCTGTTCCGAACCAAACCTAACTTAACCAAACCAAACCAGACCAGACAAAACCTAACCTAACCTAACCTGATTTGACCTAAACTTAACCCTCTAAAATATCACTGTATTTTTCATAAAATTTACGCAAAATAGCTCAAATAATCAGAGGCAATTATTGCAATAGGAGTATATTTTGATTACTTTACAGTTCCCCACACTGTCTAACTTAACTGCAATTTAGTTCAAATGAAATTAATAATCAATTGTAATGAAACTATGATTTCGAAATTTACTTTTTCCTTCAGGGAATCGATCCAAGGACTGTCGCACGGTAGTCCGATACTCTTCCACTGCGCCACGGTGAGACGAAAGCTCCTATCGCGAAATTAACTTTTGATAAGTAATAATAATATTCCAAATAAAAAAATCCCAATAGACAGAAACCGCACAAACGGCGGGATTTAAAATCATATTTCAGATAAAATCGGTCGATTGGGAATTCGGTCGAATGGGATTCGATCCAATGGGAGGACACCCTTTGAAAACCGTGAATAAATGTCACAGAACATTTTCAACTCAAGATGGCCTAAAGAACATCACCCTTAATCTCTGATAGACTTTTCAGAAACACACTATGGTTAACCACCCGGCACCATTGCTCCACGTTAGAGTGCAGATCTCATCCACTTTATAATTAATGTTCTTCAGAGTAATCACGTCTTGAGCGATCATTTGCCATGGTAGTATGGGCCCTTCTAGTGGTTGCAGGGGCTGGCGATGTTTTTTAGTCACAAACACTTGACATGAACTGCATTGATTGACTAATTTCGCAATTTCGGCTTCCATTCCTGGCCAATAAACCATCTCTTTGGCTTTGCGAACCGTTGCCTGAGGACCTGCATGGCAGTAATACAGTTTTTCCCTAATTATCCGTCTGATCTGGGCTGGTAAAAACATCCAAAGTCCCTTTAGTATCAACCCTGGGTCCGTCGTCAATTCATCTCTCGTCTCTCTCGAGTTCCAAACTAACCGTAGCTCAGGATCTAACTCCAGTTTGGGGTTGGGCCAACCTTTCAAAATGATGAGTCGCAGATTCATCAGTATTTCATCTTGGGCGGTCGTTTGTTGGATCAGTTCTCGAGTTGCGGAACTCACTGCTAGGTATCGCATCGGATTCACTGATGCTACTTCGTTGAATACAGCCTCTTCATTCTGATAAATGTCCAGATATGGTATTTGTGGCGGACCTGAGTATGATAGGAACGCTCTACTTAACATGTCTGCGATGTGCAGGGACGTTCCTGGGATATATTGAATTTCTAAGTTGTACTGGTGGAGTTTCAAGAGCATCCGTTGCAGGTGTCTAGGGATTACGCGTATTGGCTTGCTGAATATCGGAATTAAGGGCTTGTGATCGGTCTCAATCTTGATTTTCCTGGAAGCTCCAATGTATACATAGAAGCGAAGGCAGCCAAAGACAATTCCCAGGCTTTATTGAGGTCCTTCGGGTCAATACATATACGGATATTATTTGTTAATTGACTAGGTGCTTGGCACCTTTTATGTGTGAAGAAGTTTGGAAAAGCCTTTGTCTTCAACAATTTAATACGCTTGAAAATCCATGGCAATCATTCGGCTGATAGCATTAGTTATTTCTATAGCCCTTGGGTGTGATTTTGAAAATATGTTGGCTCTTTGAAACGCCTCCTTTTACGTTGGTTGCTTGATTGCGGTCTTAAATTTCTACACATCCACTTGAAGTTGCTCATAAGAATTTTCATGCTTTGCCCAAATATGATTCCTCATGCTAGACGTGTTTCCAGCCTTAATTTTAAGTTTCAGATCCCAAATATTACAGATTCAATCGTCACCGGATTGATGAAAATATTCCAAAATTTTACTCTTATGTGTTTTGGATTTTTAAACGCTACTTGAACTTTCACCATCACCTGCCACGAACTCTCTTCCAATTCTAAGTCTTCAGAATCATCCTCAGAAAGTTCAAAGTATTCATCCATATTCCATTTACGTTTACTCATTGATTATTCTAACTTGCAATTCCAAAGCGTTGGGAATAAAATTTAACGCAAAAATTTCTTCCTTTAATTTCTGTCTGGCTATACTGTATCACTACGTTTTTCTCTAAACTCATGGCTTTGTTCACTTACTACTCGCCTACCGCTTTGCTTGAAATAACTAAATCCTATCATCCTTGATTTAAAGTGGAATTAAGCAACAACCCTAGCAGACGTTTTTCTATGCCTAACGGTGTTGCCCTATTGTAGCGTCATCTACGTACACTATTAATTTTGCAACATTTTCTGAGTAATAATTGTTCATTTTTAATTCTATATTAAATTTAATTACTCCATTGCAAATTTTATGTATTAGCAAAACGGTTTAAAATATCTTTGGCTTATGTATTAAACATTAGGCCGACATGATGGCGCTAAAAATTAATTTTTTTCGTCCCAACGGACCTAAGCCGCTCCACAGTTAGCGCGCGGCGTTACGCTGTAGATTTTAGGGTAATAGAAAAAGTGACCCATCCCAGGACAATTTATATATTTCAAATTAATATTTTTTGAACTTCTTGCTCATGCGCTCTAGAGCAGTGAAAGCATCAGTGTGACACTTGTTGGTTGGCTGCACGCTCCTCTTCCCTTTTTTTTCGCGTGCAGAACCGTATAGAAATTTATAAATAGTACCATACGTAGGTGTCTCTGCAACGTCAACGTATTTTATTTACTTACGAAATTAGTTTCTCAAGAGTTGTGAAAAATAGTAAGAGATTATACTCTTATAATTTAAAATTAGCAATTAATTTAATTATAACTTTGGTTTATACGCAAATTTAAACTACAAACGATAATTTTGGTTTATCTACCTTAGAAACTGATTGGTAAAATTTATTATTTCAAAATATTTTGGTAAGGATGCTCACCATTCTGATAACAGAAATTAATTTTCAAGTATGGAAGGCCCGAAATGCGGCGATCTTTGACAAGCGCTTTGACTCAGCGAAGGTCGTGCTACAGAGAGTACGGACCAATATCTTACGAAGAGTAATGCTGGACAGACGACATCTAACCCCTTTGCAATTCCGGGACCTCTGGGCTGATGACGACCTACCGGGTGTAGTGGGCACAGGCGATAACCTAAAACTACTTTTTTAGGGATTTATATCTTTAGTCAGTTAAACAGTTAATGTACACTTAGTTTTTAGCTGTCTTTGTTTTAATTGTATTTGTGGTTAGCACGTAAGGGCAGTAAAGCCATCTCTTTAAATTTCAAAATTAATTGCTTTAAATCTGTATAACAGACCAAAAATGGTAGTCTTTATTTGAGCCTTTTTAACGTAAAAATTGCGTAATTTAAATTAATTTAACCGCAATTTTAAAATATCGTGACCTGATGTAAATGACCAGATTTATTTTAATAAAATAATTTAGTATCTGTTCTGATCAGCTTAATATCTGATCGGGTTCCATTGGGACCCTTCGAAATTAACTCGCTTTTTGGAACTGGGCGAAGTTTAACGGGCTTGCCCGACTTCGCCACAAGTCGACCTGATATTGCATTACATTCAGGATCGGCTCACAACCTCTCTAATTAAATCGAAATTAAACACGCTTATTCTGAAGCAGCTAACATCAAAAAGATTAAGAGTTGAAGCTAACTGCTTGGGCAAGGCATTGTGGGAGTTCTCGCTGTACTGCTTTATCCTCAGGTTATATTTCCCTCTTTATATCCGGTTCACCGCATTTCAACCAATAAGAGTGCAGAGAAAGACTTCCAAAGCGAGAACACTCCAGCCAAGCAAAGAGGGTAGCCTCTTTGTACCCTCTTTGCTGACGTATGTCCATACTATCTCACTCCATTTTATCTCTATTTGCCATTGATACAAATAAACATATTTGATTTAAAGTGGCCAGTAAGCGATTTGCAGTAGATCAGCTCCAGGTTTTTGCACAGGCTCGAATCCAGCCTGTGACAAAATTAGTTTTTTACTGTTTGGATTAGGTAGTTCTCCCAAGATAAAATAACAACACTATATTAAGCGTAACTAAGATATAAACAAAAATGTGTTTCCTATTAAATCTGCATTAGCCAAGAAACCCGGCGTTGCCCGGGATGTTTTAAGGATCTGAAGTCTATGTAGATGCCCACTCAAGTAAAACATCTCCTTGAAGGCATTTCTTTTTAACCAGTTATATTGCAACTATCAATTTTAATTAAACGATGCTCAATTAGAAGTTAATTATAAAGGTTACAGGTATACAATAAGAAGTTCTTAATAGGCTTAATGGCTAGGTGTTAGCACAAGTCCCAACCCTTGTGAAGAACTGAACCAAACTACTTCTAATGAACTTGATTTCCCTGGTGTTACTGATATCATAAGTTAATAAGATATGTTCCAAAAGTATGAGACTACCCATACTTCGTAATGCTACAGACTTACAGCTCGGGCTAGTTCGAGAACGACGGAAGCGAGTATTGAAGACCTACATTCGGTGGTTAATTTTGCAGGACTTCCATCTTCCTATTTAGTCTGAATTGCTAAGCCTTTGACAGCGACTCATCAGGCGTATGTTGCTTTACCTCCAATCTATGACCTACTTCAATCACTTCATGTCAAACTCCAGTTTGTAACCAGGAGTTTGAAAACTTATTATGGAACATATCTTATGAACTTATGGTTGTCCTTGATTCAGTTTGACCAATCATATTCTGTAACCAATTGCAACTGTGTAGGTCATGAAGAAAAAACAATCTGAAATAAGATTACAAGTTGATAAATCTGTGATTAAATGTGATGAACTTTGGGAGGGATGACGAATTCTTCTTGGAAATGAAATCAAAAAAACTATAGTTACTTAAGGGAGAGATAAGCCCTAATGGAATCATTAAATTTTCAAACAATAACAGTCCTGAGAACCAAGGAAGGCCGAACGAAAAGGCAGATTCGGGGTTAACAAATAGAGAAGGAGAGCTGAAACCTGTTTTCAAGGACCTTCCGAACCGGTCGCTTCGGTTGCCATTGCTTACCAGCTGCAGATTACCCAACTTCGAAATATGGCAGAGCGCGTGCAGAGAAGCCTCGATACACTTATTGACAAGCCTTTTATTCCTTCATAAGCCCACTTCCTCGATACCCTTTATGCATTACCCAACAAAAGTTGTTTAATCCGTCGATATCAAATAGGTCTACTGTTTTCAAAATGGGGCGAAGTCGATCGCAGTGTCGTCTGCTTATATATAGAGTTTAGACGGAACATTGAATATTTATGTGGACGCAAAGACGTTAAATAGGGCTTAAATGTCACCAGGCAAAATTTGTTACGTATTGTAAGAAGACTTATCTTAATTAATTTGTTGTCAGCGTAAGAAAACAAGGTACTCAACACATCAGACTCTATTTTACTTCCAGACTTTTGAAAATGGTGTATTGGGAAATCAAGATAAATCTAGCCATCCTATAGGGTTTTGAAATCCCAGTGGTTTTCAATGAGCGCCTGTAAACATGTTTACTCTGCCGAACACAGATGTTCAACGAAATGTGTCCACTAAGTCAGCAATTAAAACGAATTGATGTAATATTATTAAATTAAACAATATAGGGTTGATAAATAATTAAGATTGGGTATGTGGTACTTCTTTCCGCAGTGCATAGACTATTTTAGAGCAATTTTTCATCCAGTAAATAGCTTTTTTTTTTGTATAATTTCGAGTAATTAGGTTCTTAATTTAATTAATTAATTAGCGTTAATTAATGAAATATTTAAGCTTAATTAACCGTGCAATTAGTATCGCTTCTCGGCCTTTTGGCTAAGATCATGTGTAGTATCTGTTCTGATCAGCTTAATATCTGATCAGGTTCCATTGGGACCCTTCGATATTAACTCGATTTTTGGAACTGGGCGAAGTTTAACGGGCTTGCCCGACTTCGCCACGAGTCGACCTGATATTGCATTACATTCAGGATCGGATCACAACCTCTCTAATTAAGTCAAAATTAAACACGCTTATTCTGAAGCAGCTAACATCAAAGAGATTAGGAGTTGAAGCTAACTGCTTGGGCAAGGCATTGTGGGAGTTCTCGCTGTACTGCTTTATCCTCAGGTTATATTTCCCTCTTTATATCCGGTTCACCGCATTTCAACCAATAAGAGTGCAGAGAAAGACTTCCAAAGCGAGAACACTCCAGCCAAGCAAAGAGGGTAGCCTCTTTGTACCCTCTTTGCTGACGTATGTCCATACTATCTCACTTCATTTTATCTCTATTTGCCATTGATACAAATAAACATATTTGATTTAAAGTGGCCAGTAAGCGATTTGCAGTAGATCAGCTCCAGGTTTTTGCACAGGCTCGAATCCAGCCTGTGACAAAATTAGTTTTTTACTGTTTGGATTAGGTAGTTCTCCCAAGATAAAATAACAACACTATATTAAGCGTAACTAAGATATAAACAAAAATGTGTTTCCTATTAAATCTGCATTAGCCAAGAAACCCGGCGTTGCCCGGGATGTTTTAAGGATCTGAAGTCTATGTAGATGCCCACTCAAGTAAAACATCTCCTTGAAGGCATTTCTTTTTAACCAGTTATATTGCAACTATCAATTTTAATTAAACGATGCTCAATTAGAAGTTAATTATAAAGGTAAACAGGTATACAATAAGAAGTTCTTAATAGGCTTAATGGCTAGGTGTTAGCACAAGTCCCAACCCTTGTGAAGAACTGAACCAAACTACTTCTAATGAACTTGATTTCCCTGGTGTTACTGATATCATAAGTTAATAAGATATGTTCCAAAAGTATGAGACTACCCATTCTTCGTAGTGCTACAGACTTACAGCTCGAGCTAGTTCGAGAACGACGGAAGCGAGTATTGAAGACCTACATTCGGTGGTTAATTTTGCAGGACTTCCATCTTCCTATTTAGTCTGAATTGCTAAGCCTTTGACAGCGCCTCATCAGGCGTATGTTGCTTTACCTCCAATCTATGACCTACTTCAATCACTTCATGTCAAACTCCAGTTTGTAACCAGGAGTTTGAAAACTTATTATGGAACATATCTTATGAACTTATGGTTGTCCTTGATACAGTTTGACCAATCATATTCTGTAACCAATTGCAACTGTGTAGGTCATGAAGAAAAAACAATCTGAAATAAGATTACAAGTTGATAAATCTGTGATTAAATGTGATGAACTTTGGGAGGGATGACGAATTCTTCTTGGAAATGAAATCAAAAAAACTATAGTTACTTAAGGGAGAGATAAGCCCTAATGGAATCATTAAATTTTCAAACAATAACAGTCCTGAGAACCAAGGAAGGCCGAACGAAAAGGCAGATTCGGGGTTAACAAATAGAGAAGGAGAGCTGAAAGCTGTTTTCAAGGACCTTCCGAACCGGTCGCTTCGGTTGCCATTGCTTACCAGCTGCAGATTACCCAACTTCGAAATATGGCAGAGCGCGTGCAGAGAAGCCTCGATACACTTATTGACAAGCCTTTTATTCCTTCATAAGCCCACTTCCTCGATACCCTTTATGCATTACCCAACAAAAGTTGATTAATCCGACGATATCAAATAGGTCTACTGTTTTCAAAATGGGGCGAAGTCGATCGCAGTGTCGTCTGCTTATATATAGAGTTTAGACGGAACATTGAATATTTATGTGGACGCAAAGACGTTAAATAGGGCTTAAATGTCACCAGTCAAAATTTGTTACGTATTGTAAGAAGACTTATCTTAATTAATTTGTTGTCCGCGTAAGAAAACAAGGTACTCAACACATCAGACTCTATTTTACTTCCAGACTTTTGAAAATGGTGTATTGGGAAATCAAGATAAATCTAGCCATCCTATAGGGTTTTGAAATCCCAGTGGTTTTCAATGAGCGCCTGTAAACATGTTTACTCTGCCGAACACAGATGTTCAAGGAAATGTGTCCACTAAGTCAGCAATTAAAACGAATTGATGTAATATTATTAAATTAAACAATATAGGGTTGATAAATAATTAAGATTGGGTATGTGGTACTTCTTTCCGCAGTGCATAGACTATTTTAGAGCAATTTTTCATCCAGTAAATAGCTTTTTTTGTATAATTTCGAGTAATTAGGTTCTTAATTTAATTAATTAATTAGCGTTAATTAATGAAATATTTAAGCTTAATTAACCGTGCAATTAGTATCGCTTCTCGGCCTTTTGGCTAAGATCATGTGTAGTATCTGTTCTGATCAGCTTAATATCTGATCGGGTTCCATTGGGACCCTTCGATATTAACTCGATTTTTGGAACTGGGCGAAGTTTAACGGGCTTGCCCGACTTCGCCACGAGTCGACCTGATATTGCATTACATTCAGGATCGGCTCACAACCTCTCTAATTAAGTCAAAATTAAACACGCTTATTCTGAAGCAGCTAACATCAAAGAGATTAGGAGTTGAAGCTAACTGCTTGGGCAAGGCATTGTGGGAGTTCTCGCTGTACTGCTTTATCCTCAGGTTATATTTCCCTCTTTATATCCGGTTAACCGCATTTCAACCAATAAGAGTGCAGAGAAAGACTTCCAAAGCGAGAACACTCCAGCCAAGCAAAGAGGGTAGCCTCTTTGTACCCTCTTTGCTGACGTATGTCCATACTATCTCACTCCATTTTATCTCTATTTGCCATTGATACAAATAAACATATTTGATTTAAAGTGGCCAGTAAGCGATTTGCAGTAGATCAGTTCCAGGTTTTTGCACAGGCTCGAATCCAGCCTGTGACAAAATTAGTTTTTTACTGTTTGGATTAGGTAGTTCTCCCAAGATAAAATAACAACACTATATTAAGCGTAACTAAGATATAAACAAAAATGTGTTTCCTATTAAATCTGCATTAGCCAAGAAACCCGGCGTTGCCCGGGATGTTTTAAGGATCTGAAGTCTATGTAGATGCCCACTCAAGTAAAACATCTCCTTGAAGGCATTTCTTTTTAACCAGTTATATTGCAACTATCAATTTTAATTAAACGATGCTCAATTAGAAGTTAATTATAAAGGTTACAGGTATACAATAAGAAGTTCTTAATAGGCTTAATGGCTAGGTGTTAGCACAAGTCCCAACCCTTGTGAAGAACTGAACCAAACTACTTCTAATGAACTTGATTTCCCTGGTGTTACTGATATCATAAGATAATAACATATGTTCCAAAAGTATGAGACTACCCATACTTCGTAGTGCTACAGACTTACAGCTCGAGCTAGTTCGAGAACGACGGAAGCGAGTATTGAAGACCTACATTCGGTGGTTAATTTTGCAGGACTTCCATCTTCCTATTTAGTCTGAATTGCTAAGCCTTTGACAGCGCCTCATCAGGCGTATGTTGCTTTACCTCCAATCTATGACCTACTTCAATCACTTCATGTCAAACTCCAGTTTGTAACCAGGAGTCTGAAAACTTATTATGGAACATATCTTATGAACTTATTGTTGTCCTTGATACAGTCCTATCAAGCGACTTGATTACTTTGAATCCGGATTACGCCTATCCAGTTTGTATATTGGGCGACTTTAATGCTCACATCAGGATACTAGATGGTCGGGACAATGCTACTGGACGGCTGTTGCAAGATTGGGTATCGGACCATGATTTACAGCTAGTAAACCTAGATACTACCTTGTGTGAGGGTAGATATACTTGGTCGGCAAGAGGTTCTGTCACTACCATAGACTACGCGGTCGTTAACAATGCGATGCTTCCACTTATAGAGAAAATGCATATAGACGAAGAGGGCCTGATCAGCTTAGGAAGCGATCACAATGCTATAACACTCACTGTCTCGCTGAGAAACTCTCGTGAACTAGCAAAACCAGCTGCTCAGTGTCAAACCCGGTGGCGAACAGATAACTTGGCACGTGTACAAGATTACTCCCGATGTGTTGAAGAACGCCTAGGACAGTCAGTTTCTAACTCTTATGAAGCTTTCAATCATATTTTATTGTCTTCTGCAAAAACTACCTGGGACAGACGAAAAAAGATGCCCATAAGCGAGTTCAAAAACGGTGGTTTGACAGCGATGTTAAGGCAGCCATTAAAGCGCGAAAACAAGCAAATAAAGAATACCGAAAGATGGCTAGGATTAAATCACAAACCGCTCAGACCTCCGCACTATGGCAAACCTATTTGGAGAGAAAGAGAGAGGTTGCTCGACTAGTCGCCAGGAAAATTAAAGAAATTGACGCCCTTACTGAGGCTGACATATTAGCCGATAAAAAACTAGCATCGAAAAAATTCTGGAAGCTATTTAAAGACCCGCGAAAACCGGACACGCTACCTCGTATCAAAGCTTCGGATGATACCCTTCTCACTAGCCCGCACTCCATAAAGTTAAGATTAGAAGAATACCACCAAGATATGGAATTGAGTTTCAAAAGCCAACATTCCTGCATCATACCTTTCTTGGCTGCGGAAGACAGGCCTCCCCCATTGTTGGTGCACTGTCCAAATATTATGGAAGAAATCTCCCTGTATGAATTGAATCTGGCATTGTCTAGATTGTTGACTGGAAAGGCGGCTGGAGAAGACACCATAACCAATGAGCTACTAAAACAGTTGGGCCCTATCGCTCGGGATAAGCTTTGCGACATTTTTAATACGGCACTCATTACTAATGAAATACCTTCCCTATGGAACCGCACAGAAATAAGATTAATATTTAAAGGAGGAAATAAGGACGAAGAGGACCTCTCATCGTATAGACCCATAGCGTTATCCCAATGCACCTCGAAGCTATATATGTCTATCTTAAAGGATCGCCTAGAAACTTTCGTCGAATCCAATGGAGTTATTGGGGAATTACAAAATGGATTTAGAAGAGACAGACGTGGCGCTGATAATCTATTCATTGTGACGCAGAGTATTGAAATGGCCAAGATTGAAAATAGAGACATATACCTGGGGTTCCTAGACTTAAAGAAAGCGTATGATAGCGTCAATCGTGATCAGCTATGGAACACGTTGCTGCACCTTGGTATTCCAGGACCATTCGTCCAACATATTTCCCAGCTCTATGACGACACTCAATATCGTTATTGGTTGGGCGATACGGCGACTGACTTTCTCCGTAGCGAGGTTGGGCTTAAACAGGGCTGCCCGCTTTCCCCTATTTTATTCGCACTATACCTTCAACCGTTGGAGCGGAAGTTATTGTTATCAAGCAGGGGTTTTCATTTCAAACACCCGTCTAATGCAACAATTGATTTCATCATCCCAGGAATTTTCTTCGCGGACGACATTTGTATTATGGCGGAAAGCGCTTCAGAATTAAGCGAGTTACTCAAAACTTGCGAGTCATACGCCAAGTCATTTGGTCTACTCTTCTGCCCCAATAAATGTCAAATCCTCCATTATGGGAAAGAAGCAAATTCACCTTTCTCGTTTACACTCCAGGGAAGTGAGATTTCTATAGCGAAAGCGGTCACATACCTGGGCGTCCGATTTAACCCGCATGATGACTACCTAGCCGACTTTGAAACCTCTCTTGCTAGTAAGGCAAATCGCCACCTTGGAGCGATAAAACACAAGGGCTGCCATTCCTACAATAAGTACCGCGTCATTCGGAACCTTTGGAAGAGCGTTGCAGTGCCAAGTCTAACCTATGGGAACGAGGTGCTCTGTCTCAAGGAGTTCGCGAGAACAGCGTGTGAGCGTGCTCAAACCGCTGCGGGTAAAACAGCTGTGGGTGGAAATTTTATGACGGCAACCGCAGCCATTACTGGCGAGATGGCTTGGTCTTCCTTTGTCTCCAGAGAGGCTAAGAGTAAACTACGTTACCTTGGACGCCTAATCTTCATGGAGGAATCCCGGGTCACCAAACAGATTTATAAATACCTGCGGGCAATGGGTCATCGTACTCGATGGGTAAACCGCCTGTCGTTCCTTGACAGAGAATATGGCAGCGGAGCCAGCAGATCGGGAGCTTCATCTCATGGAGAATGGTGCATCATTGTTGATACTTCTGTTAAAGCCCTATCAGAGAAGAAGTGGAGAAGTGAAGTAGCTCGCCACCACAGTCTATCAATCTATGCGGCGAAACTGACTCCATCGGTGGAACCCTTCTATGCCAACGGGATGGCGAGCGATTTCCTTTTCCTAGCACGATCTGGGGCACTCCCCACTGCGGCTAGATTGTCGGAAATTTTCACGGAAGACCCAACTTGTCCGCGATGTGGTGCCGCATGGGAAGATGTGGCGCATATTGTAATGGAGTGTCCCGCGTTCGACCACTTTCGTGTAAATGTTCCCCCAACTATGAGCCCCACCCTGAGGATGAAACTGGGGTTTGAGACGGCAACCCGAAAGGACGCTGTGGCGTCGACCAAACTATTACTCAAAGAGTGGAACACTATGCGCCTGACTTCTCAAGCTAACGCGTGAAGAAAGCCCTGTTATTTATACATTTATTTATACATTTCTTTCTATTTTATTTGAACTTATATAATTTTGTTAAAAAGCTGTACATTATACTACTTGTGAGCAATTACTTGCTCCTCCCTGATTTAAAAGGGATTCACCTATGTGAAAAGTTAATAAATATTCATTCATTCATTCACAGTTTGACCAATCATATTCTGTAACCAATTGCAACTGTGTAGGTCATGAAGAAAAAACAATCTGAAATAAGATTACAAGTTGATAAATCTGTGATTAAATGTGATGAACTTTGGGAGGGATGACGAATTCTTCTTGGAAATGAAATCAAAAAAACTATAGTTACTTAAGGGAGAGATAAGCCCTAATGGAATCATTAAATTTTCAAACAATAACAGTCCTGAGAACCAAGGAAGGCCGAACGAAAAGGCAGATTCGGGGTTAACAAATAGAGAAAGAGAGCTGAAAGCTGTTTTCAAGGACCTTCCGAACCGGTCGCTTCGGTTGCCATTGCTTACCAGCTGCAGATTACCCAACTTCGAAATATGGCAGAGCGCGTGCAGAGAAGCCTCGATACACTTATTGACAAGCCTTTTATTCCTTCATAAGCCCACTTCCTCGATACCCTTTATGCATTACCCAACAAAAGTTGATTAATCCGACGATATCAAATCGGTCTACTGTTTTCAAGATGGGGCGAAGTCGATCGCAGTGTCGTCTGCTTATATATAGAGTTTAGACGGAACATTGAATATTTATGTGGACGCAAAGACGTTAAATAGGGCTTAAATGTCACCAGTCAAAATTTGTTACGTATTGTAAGAAGACTTATCTTAATTAATTTGTTGTCCGCGTAAGAAAACAAGGTACTCAACACATCAGACTCTATTTTACTTCCAGACTTTTGAAAATGGTGTATTGGGAAATCAAGATAAATCTAGCCATCCTATAGGGTTTTGAAATCCCAGTGGTTTTCAATGACGCCTGTAAAGATGTTTACTCTGCCGAACACAGATGTTCAAGGAAATGTGTCCACTAAGGAAGCAATTAAAACTAATTGATGTAATATGATTAAATTAATCAATATAGGGTTGATAAATAATTAAGATTGGGTATGTGGTACTTCTGTCCGCAGTGCATAGACTATTTTAGAGCAATTTTTCATCCAGTAAATAGCTTTTTTTGTATAATTTCGAGTAATTAGGTTCTTAATTTAATTAATTAATTAGCGTTAATTAATGAAATATTTAAGCTTAATTAACCGTGCAATTAGTATCGCTTCTCGGCCTTTTGGCTAAGATCATGTGTAGTATCTGTTCTGATCAGCTTAATATCTGATCGGGTTCCATTGGGACCCTTCGATATTAACTCGCTTTTTGGAACTGGGCGAAGTTTAACGGGCTTGCCCGACTTCGCCACGAGTCGACCTGATATTGCATTACATTCAGGATCGGCTCACCCCCTCTCTAATTAAATCAAAATTAAACACGCTTATTCTGAAGCAGCTAACATCAAAGAGATTAGGAGTTGAAGCTAACTGCTTGGGCAAGGCATTGTGGGAGTTCTCGCTGTACTGCTTTATCCTCAGGTTATATTTCCCTCTTTATATCCGGTTCACCGCATTTCAACCAATAAGAGTGCAGAGAAAGACTTCCAAAGCGAGAACACTCCAGCCAATCAAAGAGGGTAGCCTCTTTGTACCCTCTTTGCTGACGTATGTCCATACTATCTCACTCCATTTTATCTCTATTTGCCATTGATACAAATAAACATATTTGATTTAAAGTGGCCAGTAAGCGATTTGCAGTAGATCAGCTCCAGGTTTTTGCACAGGCTCGAATCCAGCCTGTGACAAAATTAGTTTTTTACTGTTTGGATTAGGTAGTTCTCCCAAGATAAAATAACAACACTATATTAAGCGTAACTAAGATATAAACAAAAATGTGTTTCCTATTAAATCTGCATTAGCCAAGAAACCCGGCGTTGCCCGGGATGTTTTAAGGATCTGAAGTCTATGTAGATGCCCACTCAAGTAAAACATCTCCTTGAAGGCATTTCTTTTTAACCAGTTATATTGCAACTATCAATTTTAATTAAACGATGCTCAATTAGAAGTTAATTATAAAGGTTACAGGTATACAATAAGAAGTTCTTAATAGGCTTAATGGCTAGGTGTTAGCACAAGTCCCAACCCTTGTGAAGAACTGAACCAAACTACTTCTAATGAACCTGATTTCCCTGGTGTTACTGATATCATAAGTTAATAAGATATGTTCCAAAAGTATGAGACTACCCATACTTCGTAGTGCTACAGACTTACAGCTCGAGCTAGTTCGAGAACGACGGAAGCGAGTATTGAAGACCTACATTCGGTGGTTAATTTTGCAGGACTTCCATCTTCCTATTTAGTCTGAATTGCTAAGCCTTTGACAGCGCCTCATCAGGCGTATGTTGCTTTACCTCCAATCTATGACCTACTTCAATCACTTCATGTCAAACTCCAGTTTGTAACCAGGAGTTTGAAAACTTATTATGGAACATATCTTATGAACTTATGGTTGTCCTTGATACAGTTTGACCAATCATATTCTGTAACCAATTGCAACTGTGTAGGTCATGAAGAAAGAACAATCTGAAATAAGATTACAAGTTGATAAATCTGTGATTAAATGTGATGAACTTTGGGAGGGATGACGAATTCTTCTTGGAAATGAAATCAAAAAAACTATAGTTACTTAAGGGAGAGATAAGCCCTAATGGAATCATTAAATTTTCAAACAATAACAGTCCTGAGAACCAAGGAAGGCCGAACGAAAAGGCAGATTCGGGGTTAACAAATAGAGAAGGAGAGCTGAAAGCTGTTTTCAAGGACCTTCCGAACCGGTCGCTTCGGTTGCCATTGCTTACCAGCTGCAGATTACCCAACTTCGAAATATGGCAGAGCGCGTGCAGAGAAGCCTCGATACACTTATTGACAAGCCTTTTATTCCTTCATAAGCCCACTTCCTCGATACCCTTTATGCATTACCCAACAAAAGTTGATTAATCCGACGATATCAAATAGGTCTACTGTTTTCAAAATGGGGCGAAGTCGATCGCAGTGTCGTCTGCTTATATATAGAGTTTAGACGGAACATTGAATATTTATGTGGACGCAAAGACGTTAAATAGGGCTTAAATGTCACCAGTCAAAATTTGTTACGTATTGTAAGAAGACTTATCTTAATTAATTTGTTGTCCGCGTAAGAAAACAAGGTACTCAACACATCAGACTCTATTTTACTTCCAGACTTTTGAAAATGGTGTATTGGGAAATCAAGATAAATCTAGCCATCCTATAGGGTTTTGAAATCCCAGTGGTTTTCAATGACGCCTGTAAAGATGTTTACTCTGCCGAACACAGATGTTCAAGGAAATGTGTCCACTAAGGAAGCAATTAAAACTAATTGATGTAATATGATTAAATTAATCAATATAGGGTTGATAAATAATTAAGATTGGGTATGTGGTACTTCTGTCCGCAGTGCATAGACTATTTTAGAGCAATTTTTCATCCAGTAAATAGCTTTTTTTGTATAATTTCGAGTAATTAGGTTCTTAATTTAATTAATTAATTAGCGTTAATTAATGAAATATTTAAGCTTAATTAACCGTGCAATTAGTATCGCTTCTCGGCCTTTTGGCTAAGATCATGTGTAGTATCTGTTCTGATCAGCTTAATATCTGATCGGGTTCCATTGGGACCCTTCGATATTAACTCGCTTTTTGGAACTGGGCGAAGTTTAACGGGCTTACATTCAGGATCGGCTCACCCCCTCTCTAATTAAATCAAAATTAAACACGCTTATTCCGAAGCAGCTAACATCAAAGAGATTAGGAGTTGAAGCTAACTGCTTGGGCAAGGCATTGTGGGAGTTCTCGCTGTACTGCTTTATCCTCAGGTTATAGTTCACTCTTTATATCCGGTTCACCGCATTTCAACCAATAAGAGTGCAGAGAAAGACTTCCAAAGCGAGAACACTCCAGCCAAGCAAAGAGGGTAGCCTCTTTGTACCCTCTTTGCTGACATATGTCCATACTATCTCACTCCATTTTATCTCTATTTGCCATTGATACAAATAAACATATTTAATTTAAAGTGGCCAGTAAGCGATTTGCAGTAGATCAGCTCCAGGTTTTTGCACAGGCTCGAATCCAGCCTGTGACAAAATAAGTTTTTTACTGTTTGGATTAGGTAGTTCTCCCAGGATAAAATAACGACACTATATTAAGCGTAACTAAGATATAAACAAAAATATGTTTCCTATTAAATCTGCATTAGCCAAGAAACCCGGCGGTGCCCGGGATGTTTTAAGGATCTGAAGTCCGCCTAACACGCGGAAGGTCCCAGGTTCGAGCTATGGTAAATACATGTTTTGACCATCGTGATTGGGCATAAAAGTAAGCTAGATCTTTTGGAAAACTCGGATTTACTACGTATCTATGGTGTAGTGGATATAACGTCCGCCTAACACGCGGAAGGTCGCAGGTTCGACCCCTGGTAGATGCATGCTTTGACCATCGTGATTGGGCACAAAAATAAGCTAGATCTCTTGAAAAACTCAGAATTACTACGTATTTATGGTGTAGTGGTTATAACGTCCACCTAACACAAGGAAGGTCGCAGGTTCGAGCCCTGGTAGATACATGTTTCGACCATCGTGATTGGGCATAAAAATAAGCTAGATCTCTTGAAAAACTCAGAATGACTACGTATCTATGGTGTAGTGGTTATCACGTCCGCCTAACACGCGGAAGGTCCCAGGTTCGAGCCCTGGTAGATGCATGTTTTGACCATCGTGATTGGGCATAAAACTAAGCTAGATCTCTTGAAAAACTCAGAATTACTACGTGTCTATAGAGTAGTGGTTGTCACGTCCGCTTCACACGTGGCAGGTCGCAGGTTCGAGACCTGGTAGAGACATGCTTTTACCATCGTGATTGGGCATAAAAGTAAGCTAGATCTTTTGGAAAACTCAATGTGACCATGTATCTATGGTGAAGTGGTTATCACGTCCGCTTCGCACGCGGAAGGAGCCAGGTTCGAGCCCTGGTAGATGCGTGTTTTGACCATCGTGATTGGGCATAAAAATGAGCTAGATCTCTTGAAAAACTCAGAATTATTACGTATTTATGGTGTAGTGGTTATAACGTCCGCCTAACACAAGGAAGGTCGCAGGTTCGAGCCCTGGTAGATACATGTTTCGGCCATCGTGATTGGGCATAAAAATAAGCTAGATCTCTTGAAAAACTCAGAATGACTACGTATCTATGGTGTAGTGGTTATCACGTCCGCCTAACACGCGGAAGGTCCCAGGTTCGACCCCTGGTAGATGCATGCTTTGACCATCGTGATTGGGCACAAAAATAAGCTAGATCTCTTGAAAAACTCTGAATTACTACGTATTTAAGTTGTAGTGGTTATAACGTCCGCCTAACACAAGGTAGGTCGCAGGTTCGAGCTCTGGTAGATACATGTTTCGACCATCGTGATTGGGCATAAAAATAAAATAGATCTCTTGAAAAACTCAAAATGACTACGTATCTATGGTGTAGTGGTTATCACGTCCGCCTAACACGCGGAAGGTCCCAGGTTCGAGCCCTGGTAGATGCATGTTTTGACCATCGTGATTGGGCATAAAAATGAGCTAGATCTTTTGGAAAACTCGGAATTACTACGTATTTATGGTGTAGTGGTTATCACGTCCGCCTAACACGCGGAAGGTCCCAGGTTCGAGCCCTGGTAGATGCATGCTTTGACCATCGTGATAGGGCACAAAAATCAGCTAGATCTCTTGAAAAACTCAGAATTACAACGTATTTATGGTGTATTGGTTATAACGTCCGCCTAACACAAGGAAGGTCGCAGGTTCGAGCCCTGGTAGATGTATGTTTTGACCATCGTGATTGGGCATAAAAATGAGCTAGATCTTTTGGAAAACTCGGAATTCCTACGTATCTATGGTGTAGTGGTTATAACGTCCGCCTAACACGCGGAAGGTCCCAGGCTCAAACTATGGTAAATATATGTTTTGACCATCGTGATTGGGCATAAAAATAAGCTAGATCTCTTGAAAAACTCAGAATTACTACGTGTCTATAGAGTAGTGGTTGTCACGTCCGCTTCACACGTGGCAGGTCGCAGGTTCGAGACCTGGTAGAGACATGCTTTTACCATCGTGATTGGGCATAAAAGTAAGCTAGATCTTTTGGAAAACTCAATGTGACCATGTATCTATGGTGAAGTGGTTATCACGTCCGCTTCGCACGCGGAAGGAGCAAGGTTCGAGCCCTGGTAGATGCGTGTTTTGACCATCGTGATTGGGCATAAAAATGAGCTAGATCTCTTGAAAAACTCAGAATTATTACGTATTTATGGTGTAGTGGTTATAACGTCCGCCTAACACAAGGAAGGTCGCAGGTTCGAGCCCTGGTAGATACATGTTTCGGCCATCGTGATTGGGCATAAAAATAAGCTAGATCTCTTGAAAAACTCAGAATGACTACGTATCTATGGTGTAGTGGTTATCACGTCCGCCTAACACGCGGAAGGTCCCAGGTTCGACCCCTGGTAGATGCATGCTTTGACCATCGTGATTGGGCACAAAAATAAGCTAGATCTCTTGAAAAACTCTGAATTACTACGTATTTAAGTTGTAGTGGTTATAACGTCCGCCTAACACAAGGTAGGTCGCAGGTTCGAGCTCTGGTAGATACATGTTTCGACCATCGTGATTGGGCATAAAAATAAAATAGATCTCTTGAAAAACTCAGAATGACTACGTATCTATGGTGTAGTGGTTATCACGTCCGCCTAACACGCGGAAGGTCCCAGGTTCGAGCCCTGGTAGATGTATGTTTTGACCATCGTGATTGGGCATAAAAATGAGCTAGATCTTTTGGAAAACTCGGAATTCCTACGTATCTATGGTGTAGTGGTTATAACGTCCGCCTAACACGCGGAAGGTCCCAGGCTCAAACTATGGTAAATATATGTTTTGACCATCGTGATTGGGCATAAAAATAAGCTAGATCTCTTGAAAAACTCAGAATTACTACGTGTCTATAGAGTAGTGGTTGTCACGTCCGCTTCACACGTGGCAGGTCGCAGGTTCGAGACCTGGTAAAGACATGCTTTTACCATCGTGATTGGGCATAAAAGTAAGCTAGATCTTTTGGAAAACTCAATGTGACCATGTATCTATGGTGAAGTGGTTATCACGTCCGCTTCGCACGCGGAAGGAGCAAGGTTCGAGCCCTGGTAGATGCGTGTTTTGACCATCGTGATTGGGCATAAAAATGAGCTAGATCTCTTGAAAAACTCAGAATTATTACGTATTTATGGTGTAGTGGTTATAACGTCCGCCTAACACAAGGAAGGTCGCAGGTTCGAGCCCTGGTAGATACATGTTTCGGCCATCGTGATTGGGCATAAAAATAAGCTAGATCTCTTGAAAAACTCAGAATGACTACGTATCTATGGTGTAGTGGTTATCACGTCCGCCTAACACGCGGAAGGTCCCAGGTTCGACCCCTGGTAGATGCATGCTTTGACCATCGTGATTGGGCACAAAAATAAGCTAGATCTCTTGAAAAACTCTGAATTACTACGTATTTAAGTTGTAGTGGTTATAACGTCCGCCTAACACAAGGTAGGTCGCAGGTTCGAGCTCTGGTAGATACATGTTTCGACCATCGTGATTGGGCATAAAAATAAAATAGATCTCTTGAAAAACTCAGAATGACTACGTATCTATGGTGTAGTGGTTATCACGTCCGCCTAACACGCGGAAGGTCCCAGGTTCGACCCCTGGTAGATGCATGCTTTGACCATCGTGATTGGGCACAAAAATAAGCTAGATCTCTTGAAAAACTCTGAATTACTACGTATTTAAGTTGTAGTGGTTATAACGTCCGCCTAACACAAGGTAGGTCGCAGGTTCGAGCTCTGGTAGATACATGTTTCGACCATCGTGATTGGGCATAAAAATAAAATAGATCTCTTGAAAAACTCAGAATGACTACGTATCTATGGTGTAGTGG
Source organism: Phalangium opilio (assembly GCF_054372755.1). NCBI lineage: Eukaryota > Metazoa > Arthropoda > Arachnida > Opiliones > Phalangiidae > Phalangium > Phalangium opilio. The sequence goes on from NW_028324198.1 coordinate 4,383,839, forward strand.
TTATCACGTCCGCCTAACACGCGGAAGGTCCCAGGTTCGAGCCCTGGTAGATGTATGTTTTGACCATCGTGATTGGGCATAAAAATGAGCTAGATCTTTTGGAAAACTCGGAATTGAACGTTCTTTACGGCCAAGGCTTAAGTTGTATAGACTAATAGCACCCCATCTTATTTCCCCATAGAGCTTAATACAGTCGAAGGCAGAGGGCTGCCATTACCCTATTTTAGTTACTCTTTAAAGATTATTAAAAAGGCTGATTTCCAGCTCTCATTTGTTTTGGAATCCTGTGTATTGTCTGCTCAATTTTATGCTAGAAACATAGCCTAACCGGGTTAACACTAGGCTTTTTATGCTGCATTTACCGTGTGCGCTTCCAATAAATGGCATACCTATTCAAATTATTAACGTGTTGAAATAAAGATAATGCTTTTCACCCTGTGAAAAGATCGAAAACTTCAAAATACTACTCGTAAGATGACAAAAAGTTTAATATGTTTTCCCTACTGCAGAGTCGTGATGTTTACGTTAGCGCAGCTTAACTATTTATTACCAACAGTGGATTTTGTTAATTCATAAATATAAGTAACAGTGGTGCTGATTAATCCAGGAGGACAGTGTCGTTATGTAATTTAATTAGTCAAATAATTTCCATGTTTACATCAGCGCAGATGTTTCCAACGTAACCACGTCAGCAACGGAGGGTTACGTTGTTGGCTATCTCCACAGTTCACATTTATTTGTCTAAATTGCTATGAATTGTTTAGGTATTTAATTTAATTACTGTTATTGAAGCCAAAGTTGCTAAACTATAGAATCACATCATTCATTAACATATGTTATAGATGATTTTTATGTTACCGCAAATTTAGCACGTGGTATGATAAAAGTTTAACACATTGTGTTGGCAAGAATGAAAAACTTTTCTAAACTTTACAATTAAGGTGATTTGAAACTCATTTTATAAGCTAAATCAACACTGCCAAACCTCAATCCTTCATTAATTTCAACTTAATTATGTATAATTAACGTGAATTTAAACATGAAATATACATATTTGGATGAGAACTCGAGTAACTTTGAAATAAAATACTTGATTAAAACTGCACAAGCTGATAGTATAGCCCCATGTTTTCTATCTCATACTTAGTTAATTTAAATTATCTTTAAAGTACATTAATAGGCGCGAAATTCGAAAGTTTAGGGTAAAATAATGACTGTGGCAAAAATGTTAAACTGCACTAAACGTTCCAATTAGGATAAAAAATTCCAATAAATTATACTTTAAAGCTTAATCGACTCTCCCGAACTGCGCTCAAATGAAGATGAAAACAACACAAGTTTTTCGCACAGCCACAGATGTTTCCTATTTCACTTTCGAATTAAATTAATTCATCATTAAAATACATCAAAAGCGCTTACATATTTTAGAGTAATTGCAATTAAAGTTAATATTTCATTGAAACTTGTATTATAAACTAAATCCACACTAGATAAACCGTTAAATTAAACTTAATCAAGTATAATTAATGTGAAATTAACCCAAAACACGAATGTTTTTGGTAAATTCATGGATACCTTATAATTAAACTAACAAATTATAATTAAAACTACACTTATCTTTCACTCAGCCTCCATTTTCCTGTTTAATTCTTACACTTAAAAAATTTAAAATCATTTTTCCCATTTTGAAAAGAGAGCCATTGAAAAGGCGCGAAATTTAAATGTTTTTTTGGGGGGAGGGGGCGGGGGTACAGTTTGTGTGCCTTTTTAACAGGAGTATTGTTACAATTTTAACACTACCAGACTTAGAAATAGCACACGTCCACTGGTCCAAAACCAGTTTATTAATTGCTTGGACCAGTTTTTTAATTGAAAAAATTAATAATTAAGTTTTTTGATGGGAATTGAGGCGGGACCAGTTTAAAAATTCAAGCTATCTTCCAATTTCTACTCTTAACTTTTCTCTTTCAACACAATAAACCGTATCACTCTAGAGTTTAGACCCAAATGAAGGGCTTGCCAAGTGGTACCAGGTTTTGGTAGTGGTATTAAGTTAGATTTAAAACTACGCGGCAGTCGGCAGTCTCGGCAAGATTGGAATTTTGAAGTCTCGCAGAGTCAATTTAGTCAAACCTGTCATTTATGGTCAAACTACCTTGAACCTTCTCGCAAGTGGGCTAGCGCCTATATATATCAACAAAAAAACTTTACAATGGGACCAGTAGAAAGAATATTATGGTAAGAGTCACTGGTCCTAAAGACCAGTTTATTTTTTATAGACGTTAGGGGTCACTAATCCTGAGGACCAGTTTATAAGACCACGTATTTCTAAGCCTTAACAATACAGACCTTGTATTTCTAATGGCACCGGCAATACCGCAACACTGAGCCGAAAAACCAGGATGGTAATTGGTTGGGCCTATCGGGAGAGGACATTGAAGCACCAAAAACATACCGCGGTGTCACGTGTCGAAAGTCAAAGCAACCTTCACCACTATAAACCCCATGACCCGCTCAATCTGGCAATCTTTGAAAACTTTGAGGTACTTCCGGTCCCTTTTGATATACAGGGTCTTCAGTGTAGGAGCTAAGTAGTAGAATTACAGTAGTTAGTCTCGTTTCCTAGCAAAATGCCAACCTATTCAAACCAGGACAAATTGGACATGATGTTTATTTTGGGTGAAGGTCGCAGTAACGTTCAACTAAAGGCAGTGCTTTATGCCGAACGGTTACCACACCTACAACATCCGGTGCGAAGCACCTTTGCCGACATTGGCGAGCACCTTCGTGATTTCGGTAGTGCAAGATCGTGAGTGTAGAAGAGACTGTATAGTCTGTAATGAGGATAGAGATTTTGACATCGTAGCACGTTTTGAAGCCAATTCATGCTAATAAGTAATAATAGAGCGGTGGAACAAGAAGTTGCACTAAGCCATTCTACTGTTTGTGCCAGTTTACAAGGGCATCATTACTGGCATTATCATACCCCCTACATCAAGCCTTAACGGACGAGGATTTCCCAAGACGGCAATACCATTAGTCTTACCATGCGTCATGAGTTTACTGCTTGCAAATGTATTGCAAGACATGGACAGTCGTCTGGAAGATTGCCTAAACCACAATGGTAGAAACGTCGAATATTTACGTTGAGGTGTTTACCAAACAGTTAAGAGGTTGCAATTTGAGGCCCACGTTCTAAGACTAATCGTAGGACAGTGCTTTAAAATATTTTGTTGCATTCTCCAGTATTCTTTTTGTACCTTGCCACTCGTTGTCACTTGCATACAATAAAACATGAATTCTAAACATTTATTTACACCCTGTATAATTCTACAGGGCCGGTAGGCCCTTGTAGATATGACATGACACCCTTCCGTAATGTTAAAGGAAAATTCACAGTTTTTAGGGTTAGCGTCCCATAGAAAAAGCATTAAAAAATTTTCGTTTTTTTTAACGAAATGGTCATAGGCCATACGGAAAAAGTATAGCGAAGTTAGTTTTCGGAATACTTCTAAATTAACAAGCATTTATTAAACGGGAAACTTACGGGTTTCGATTTTTAATTAATGAATTCTAATTTTTGTAATTTAACTAATTAAGATAGTAAGTCAAAAAATTACTTTTGGGTCAGATGTCAGCCTAACCTTATAGCGCGCTTAAACCTATTTTCTTCATTTCGTTCTCGTTGACAACTAGAAGGTCCTAGGTTTGTGGGTGCTAACAAGTTACGTTGACTAATTGTAAATGTTGGCTTTCTTGCTGATTTTCCAAATTTCTTAGCAGTAGACTCCAGCAAATTACTTTTGTATTTCGTCCGAGCTTGAGCACCTTTATATGTATTTTCTAATTAACTGTAGCACCCTTAATAAGAAATACGTCGTTATCAGGTCGAATTTTCGTCTAGAAAAGTAATTCAGGTAAATAATTACAGTTAATAGAGGTTTTTATATCATTTAAAGTAAGCTTTTCGACGTTCTTTACGGCCAAGGCTTAAGTTGTATTTTAGTTACTCTATGTTATATAGTGTTTATAGTGTTTATAGTGTCTTTCCTTTTAAAGATTATAAGAAAGCTAATTTCCAGCTCTGTTTGGAATTACAAAATACGTAGTCTGCTTCGATTCATGCTACAAATCCAAACCCTAGGGCCAAGGTTTTACGCTTCTTGTAACTTAATACTGTATCTATGACAGTTTGTTGGCGCTTCTAGTTTTAAGTAAAAAATGGCATATATATCCAAATTATTATGGTTTAGAAATCAACGGTAGTGTTTTCACCCTGTGAAGAATTCGACTTCAAAATATTACAGGAAAGATGACAAAATTTCAAATTTGTTTTCCCTTCGGCAGTTAAAAGAGTGGTGTTAATGTTAGCGCTGTTAAGTCAACATTCTCATTTGAGGACTGGTATAAACGGTTTCATTATTTGTTAATCTCACTAAAATGCTACTAATTGTCAATGTGTGTGGTATAATTCCTGAAACTAAACCAATGTAGAGGACCAGATTATTCGTTAAAACAATTTTGATCCTATTGAATCAGTCATACAGTGATGTTACGTTATCATTTTATAAACTACTTGTTACTAACAGTGGATTGTTTAATTCATAAGAAACAGTTGTGCTGGTTAATCCAGGAGGACAGTGTTGTTATATAATTTAATTAGTCAAATAATTTTCATGTTTACAACCCAGATTCTCTCAACCTAACCACGTTAGAAACGGAGGGTTACGTTGTTTTCTATTTCCACAGTCCACATTGCCGTTTGTTTATTGGTTTAAATTGCTATGAATTGTAAAGGTATTTGATTTAATTACTGATATTAAAGCTAAACTATAGAATAACATCATTCATTAACATATTGTATAGATAATCTTTATGTTACCACAAACCTAGCTCAGGATATGATAAAAATTTAACGCAATTTGTTGGAAATAATCAAAAACTCCTCTAAACATTAGAGTTAAGGTGAATTATTTTTTAAAAGACATTTTATAAGCTTAATGAGCACTGACGACAAGTTAATTTCAACGTAATTAACTGTAATTAAGGTAAAATTAAACTAAAATATACATTTTTTTGGATGAAAACTCAGATAACTCTTAAATGATGTTCTTGATTAAGATTGTATCTACCCAAGCCGTTGGTAAAGCCCCACACATAAGCTAATTTAAATTATCTCCAAAGTACCTTAATAGGCGCGAAATTCAAAACTTTAGCGTAAAATGAGAATCTAAAACTCCACTAAAAATTGCAATTAAGGTGAAGTATACATTTAAACTCATTTTATAACACTAAATGTATAGTGCCAAAACACAGTCCTACGTTAATTAAACATAATTAACGTGAAATTAAACCAAAATATACATTTTTTGGATAAAGGCTCAAATAACTTTTAAATAAACTCTTTAATTTTGATTAAAACTACCCAAGCCATTAAAGTCGAATATTTTCTATTTGACACTTAAGTTAATTTAAACTATTTTAAAGTACAATAATTGCCGCGAAATTCAAAAGTTTTGGGTTAAAAATGAATTTGCGGAAAAAATATTAAACTGCACTAAACATTGCAATTAGGGTAAAAAATTCAAATAAATTTTAAGCTTAATCCACTCTCACGAACCACGCTCAAATTAAGATTAAAACATCACAAGTTTTTCGTACAGCCACAGTAGTTTCCTATTTCACTTTCAAATTAATTTAAATGATCGTTAAAATACATCAGAAGCGCATACATTAAAATTTTAGGGTGATTGCAATTAAAGTTAATATTTTATTGAAACTTGTTTTATAAACGAAATCCACGCTAGATAAACAAGATAAGCCGTTAAATTAAACTTAAGTATAATTAATGTGAAATTAGCCCAAAACACGAATGTTTTGGGTAAATTCATGGATACCTTATAATTAAACTAACAAATTAAAATTAAAACTACACTTATCTTTCACCCAGCCTCCATTTTCCTGTTGAATTCTTACGATTAATTAAATTGTCATTTAAAAGCATTTTTCCCATTTTTAAAAGAGAGCCATTGAAAAGGCGCGATATTTAAAAGTTTTGGGGCAAAAAAGTGATTGTTCCGCAAGAGTCAAACAGGCACTCCTCTAAAGTTTGCAATTTAGGAGAATTTCTTATTCAAACTCGTATAATAAACTGCAATAACACTAATAAAAGAAGATAAGCCGTTAATTTCAACTTAATAACCATATTTAACGTGAAATTAATCGAAAACAACAGGTTTTTTGGGTAACTGTAGATAACCTTTAACTGAAATAAGAAAATAAGATTAAACTACGCGAGTTCTTTCAGCCTAAACGTTTTCCTATTTAACACTAAAATTAATTACATTATCACTATAATGCATTTAATAGGCTCCAAATACAAAATTTTAGGGTTAGGAATGTGTCAAAATGTAACTTTTCCATTTAAATTTTAATATATCATTAACATAGTTCGTAAAATCACCAGCAACAATTTAATCTGGCAACATTCAATGCTGTTGGTCTGATCTCGACAATACTGTATGTGTATACAGTGTTACGAAACAAATATTTTTCTTCAATATTTCAAATACCGTCGTTTTTAAACTTCTTTCATAAATAAAGTACAACCATAAGTCTATTATGTAAGGTCCCCATAATAGACTTATGGTACAACATTATATGGATATCAAAATCAATGTTATTGGATATAAGTTAAATGTAATTAACGATAATTAAGTACTTTAAGCAATTAGAAATAGATCAACCCCAAATGTTTGACGGTAAAGCAAAAATAAAATTATTCAAATTTTAATTACATTAAGACTGAAGTGACAGATATTATAAAAAATCGTCTTGGTTTGGACCAAGGCCGAAAAAACAAACGATATGTGTGAGGTTTATCATTTGACTGAAGTTTCAGATATTGCAATTGTTTTAGTTATTTTTATCCATTTAATCCTTAATCAGTATTAAATTCAATCAACTGATTTTACTGTTAATCGATCCATTCCCTCTAAATTAATTGAAAAAATTACATATCTACGCTTTTTCAAGAACAATTACATTTTCCGAAAACATTTTATCATGAAATTAATTATTTTGAAGGGATTTCGTGTCGATGATTACTAACTTGAAAGCACATTGACGGTCATAGTTTTAATTAAGGCTGGCTTGACAAATTTTGAAGTTTGCAGCAAAAAAGTTTAAATCTGTAGTGAGTTTCTGAGAAGACTGATGTTCAAGAAATTATGATAAATAACTTATTTTGCTCAAACTTATTTATAAACTAATGTCGTCCTCATAAGACAAAGCATCAACGTTTATCGTGTGTGGTTTCTTTGAGTAGGTGGCACTCTGTAGCACACAAAAAATTTATTATTTTATTTTAATGTATGCGCTTTTGATGTAACTCCCCCCCCATTCCTTCATATTCCCAATATATGCAGTTTTACAATCACCAGTGGTTCCAGTGTATGGGTCATCTGAGCCGTCGCAACACACTCAGCCAATATTATCATATAGTTCGAGACCTTTTCACATTAGTGAACGGTACATGACTCTCCGGACTTGCCCGCCAACATTAATAACCTAAAACTATAAAACATTCGTGTACATGAATGATTACGGTTGTGGCCTGACACTCGCTAGCGCCTGAAGGACCGATAACTCAGTGTAATCGGTGTACATTTGTAAGTGAGTGGACCATTTTGGAAATTACATACAGATAATTAAAACACAGGGGTGATACCACCATTGAGGTCTTCTCTCTCTCTTGCCTAGAAGCACCGCTATAGGCAGTGAGATTTGACTAGCCTCTTGCCTGTAGTGAACTTTGGCACAGTCTGGCGGTGACCCTTGGTGTGAGGGAGAATACCCCAATGGTGGCCTCGCCCCTGTGTGTTTTCCGAAATGGTCTTTATGCGTACTAAAAGGATTACACGTAATACGTAACCGGTGTACAAGTAGCGCCAACAATGTAGAAAGGGGTGGTGACGTTTCAAATGAAGACTGAATTATGACCAAGAAATTCTAAAGCACGGAGAGGGAAATTGCAGTGCAATCTTTTCTTTATAGAGGCGACAATAGAAATGTAGCATTTCGTTATACGAAATTAAATGTATAAATTAGTGCAACACCCTTGTTTGGAATCCACTATTAAATATTTACATTTTCCTTTCGAATTATGTCAAAGTTCACCTGCTCTTTTAAGAAAGTCAGTAGAATATTTCAAATATTCTATATTGACACCTCAATACGTCCTCCCTTCAAAATAATTAATTTCATGATAAAATGTTTTCGGAAAATGTAATTGTTCTTGAAAAAGCGTAGATATGTAATTTTTTCAATTAATTTAGAGGGAATGGATCGATTAACAGTAAAATCAGTTGATTGAATTAAATATTGATTAACGATTGAGTGGATAAAAATAACTAGAAAAAAATTTCAATAACTGAAACTTCAGTCAATTGATGAACCTCACACATATCGTTTGTTTTTTCGGCCTTGGTCCAAACCAAGACGATTTTTTATAATTTAGTATGACATCACCCGCTGGCAGTATTGGGGGTTGTACATAAAGGAAGCTGTTGGTCTGATCTCGACACCACTGTATACGTATACAGTGTACGAAACAAATATTTTTCTTCCATATTTCAAATACCGTCGTTTTTAAGCTTCTTTCATAAATAAAGTGCAACATTATATGCTTATCGAAATCAATGTTATTGGATATAAGTTAAATGTAATTAACGATACTGAAGTACTTCTTTAAGCAATTAGAAATAGATCAACCCCAAATGTATGACGGTAAAGCAAACATAATTATTCAAAATTTAATTACATTAAGACTGAAGTAACAGATATTATAAAAAAACGTCTTGGTTTGGACCAAGGCCGAAAAAACAAACGATATGTGTGAGGTTTATCAATGGGCTGAAGTTTCAGATATTGCAATTTTTTTAGTTATTTTTATCCATTTAATCCTTAATCAATATTAAATTCAATCAACTGATTTTACTGTTAATCGATCTATTCCCTCTAAATTAATTGAAAAAATTACATATCTACGCTTTTTCAAGAACAATTACATTTTCCGAAAACATTTTATCATGAAATTAATTATTTTGAAGGGATTTCGTGTAAGCACTTGACGGACATAGTTTTAATTGTTGCTGGCTTGACAAATTTTCAAGTTTGCATCAAAAAAAAAACTTAAAGTGTTAGCGACATAATTTTCGTCACCCACAAACTTATAATGCTAAAAAAATCCTTGAAAAATCTAGTTTATTATGATATGTTTACTTTTGTATTTGGTTTCGTAGAAATTAGTAAAATTGCAATCAAAGTTTAGTGTTTGGAAAAGGCCTAGTTAAAATTTTGTTTCGCTTGATGACGTAGTAAGGAGAAACTTTCACTCTTGATGTCGCTCACGTGACGCCTATAAGTGTCTCAGCGCCGCGTTAAGCCTATTTTATTCAGATTCGCGCGGCATTGGTATACTCGGGAGTCTCGGGCGCGCGCGCTTGGCTTTTCCGCGAGATGCCGTGAGTGACGTAGCAAGGAGAAAACCCGCCAAAAATCTTCTCCGCAAATTTGCTTTTGCCCCCCAAATTTCAAGTTTTCAAAGTGTTTTTTCTGTGTTTTCCTTCATATTTAAATATTAATCAAGCATATATTTGGAATCAGAAGAGTTTATACTCTCAAAAAAGTAAGGTTTTCTTTAGATTTGAGATAATTTTTAAATTACGTCGCTATTCCTTTAAATCGGTAAGTTGCTAAGAAGACTGAAGTTAAAAAAATATGATAATTTAAATTTATTTTGTTCAGACTAGTTAATAAACGAATGCCGTATACTTAAGACAAAGCAACATCGTTTATCCTGTGTGGTTTTTGTTAGTAAGTAGCTATCTGTAGCACTGGAAAAATATGATATCGGTATAAATATAACCAAAGGTATAGGTAAAGATTACATAAAAAGAAATACGTTTCAGTACCAATGGCTTTTGTATTCATTTCCATTCATTACCAGTTAAACGAAGAAGGTCACACTTAACTTAACCCCCCGCCCCAAGAAAGTATAAAGTACGAAGATGAAAATTGCAGTGCAACCTTTCTTTCACAGTCGCGACATTAGAAATGTAGCATTTCGATATACGAAATTAAATGTATGAATTCGTGCAACACCCTGGTTTGGCATCCACTATTAAATATTTACATCTTCCTTTCGAATTATGTCAAAGTTCGCTTGGCCTTTTTAGACAAAGTATTTCAAATATTCAATATTAAATCCCTCAACACGTACTCCCTTCAAAATAATTAATTTCATGATAAAATGTTTTCGGAAAATGTAATTGTTCTTGAAAAAGCGTAGATATGTAATTTTTTCAATTAATTTAGAGGGAATAGATCGATTAACAGTAAAATCAGTTGATTGAATTTAATATTGATTAAGGATTAAATGGATAAAAATAACTAAAAAAATTGCAATATCTGAAACTTCAGCCCATTGATAAACCTCACACATATCGTTTGTTTTTTCGGCCTTGGTCCAAACCAAGACGTTTTTTTATAATAGGTTAAAGGAAACCATTGTACTAAATATTTGTGAAATCGGTTGAATCGCGCGGACTTTATTGCACAGAGAATATTTTCTTACATTTCTGGGCGCCATTTTAAAAGATGGCGAAAAATCGAACCCGAAAGATCATTCAGCCCGTCTTAAGGTTAAAGCAAACCAGTGTATTAAATATTTGTGAAATCGGTGAAACGCGCCTAATTGAATGCATAGAGAATATTTTTTACATTTCTGGGCGCCATTTTTTAAGATGGCGGCGGATTGGGGGGAAATCTTTCTTAGTACGCGCCTACTACTAATGAGTAACGTTCCTGCAAATTTTCAGCCTTCTAGGGCAAGCGGTTTGGGCTGGGCGTTGATTATCAGTCAGTCTGTCAGTCAGTCATTCAGTCAGGACTTTGATTTATATAGATATAGATAGTACTAAAAAGCCTCATAGGTAAACCTATATTAGCTTAAACTATGTAGAAAAATCTCAAAAAACTAATCGGATTTTACTTTGAAAAGCAAAGCCTATTGAAATTATTATGTTTAAAAATTTAGAGCCGCAATTTCACTGTCTATAAATTTGATCTCGATGAAAGAGCTAAATTTTGATTAACTTGGCGGCGCTTAACTAACTCTTTTGAAGGTTGTCGTTAAATACGCATTTGCGTTTAGGCATTTTGAATAAAAGAAGACTCACTCGTCACTAGAAAAACTACACGAGTCACCTTGACATTGTTCACAGATTTGAAGAAATATTTAGCAGACTACATAATTACATACACTGCGCGATAATCAAAACTGGGACAATTTCCAGAAAACGGGACTTTTTAGTGTCCCGAGGCATTCTTCGGGGACACCGTGACAAAGTTTAACAAAACGGGACTGTCCCGGCTAAACCGGGACGTATGGTCACTTTAGCCCTGAGTATCAATCCGCCAGTCAGCACTTTTACCCGCATAGATCTAGATTAAGTTACTTATGTTTCAACGTCTATGTCGGCGTGAAAGTGTCAGACACATCACTTCGGCGTCTATGGAGCATTATAAATTTTCTCACTCAACCATGGTTCGTTTTTTAAAATGATTCGTCTGCTAATGACAAGGCCTTACTATCGTCAAATTGAAACAAGAACTAAATCTTAAAGGCCGACTTCCAGCAGCGAAAAGGGAACTTCTAGCGAACTGAAAACCGAGCTAATCGAGACTAACAATGGAGTAAGGACCGTGCACCGATTTTGGAAGCCCCGCTGGATCAAAAGTTGGAAGGGTTCTCGCTAAAAGTGAAAGCCGTGCCGAATGTGGACGGTTCTTGCGAACTGAAGATGAACAATAGAAATCCTTTTAAATTTATTTCCTCTCGAATTTTTGCTTTCCCCTTTGAAGGAAATTCTCTATTGTTCATCTTCAGTTCGCTAGAACCGTCCACAGTCGGCACGGCTTTCACTTTTAGCGAGAACCCTTCCTCCATCTTTTATCCCAAGTGGGGGCTTCGAAAATCGGTGCACGGTCCCTACTCTATCGTTAGTCTCGATGCTCGGTTTTCAGTTCGCTAGAACTCTTTTCGGTGGAAGTCGGCCTTTAAGTTTTTTAACAGATTTTTTTTCTTCTCAACTTACTCTATATTGAATCTTACAATATTTGAAAATATAGAAAAAATAAAAAACAATTTAGTCAAAAGAAATTATTTTTTATTAGTAATAAATAAGGTATATAAACTTAAACTTTCCCAGTAGGCCTAGTAGTAGCAGACGGGTGTAACGTGTTCAAATTTTGACCTACTTTCACTTCGCTTTATCATTGGTCCAAATATGTCACGTGATCATTGCATATACAAAGGGCCGAGGTTTCTTTTACGAAGCTAGTGGTTAGTAATTTAGTAGTTGGTCTTTCGAGTTTCGAGGTATCAAGTATCAACGTTTTCAGCGGTAGTCCGGGCAAAGAAAATATACGCGTGTATCTTCTTTGGTCCGGGACTCTACTCTAGTCAGCACGCCTTTTTCTGTGACCACCCGTTTTTGAAAATCTAATTTTACCGGACTTTTAATTATATTTCGTGAAGTTTTAGGTGTAATTGAATAATTTTAGTTTAAAAAATGGCTCAAAATATCGGCGTAATTTTAACAAAGAAGAAAACCAAGGATTCTGAGGTATGATTACTAAGCCTTGGATAGACCCTCGTGCATTTCATTGATCAGTTGTTACGTTGTTATTGAATATAATTTAGATTGATGAAATGAACTGTGGGAATAAAGAAAATAATCAGGTTTTATTTGCGAAGCTCAACACACGTTTTGGTTTATTGAATGCAAGAATGGGTGCTTTAAAAGCTGAAATTTTTAAATTTTAAATTAATTTTTAAATTTTAAATTAATTACAATTAAATGATAAACTGTTATTTTAAGTTAATTTCTGTTTCATTTATTAAATAGATTTAAATATGTTTTGAATTTTAAATTAATTTCTGTATCATTTATTAAATAGATTTAAATATGTTTTGAATTTTAAATTAATTTCTGTATCATTTATTAAATAGATTTAAATATTGTAACCTCCCGTAATAATCAAGGGACCTCCTGGGTTTCTACTCCAGGGGTGTACGGTTACATAGAGGATTAACACACAGCGTTACCTCTGACCTTTCCCCGTACTATATAAGCGTCGACTGCTTATCCTAATAAGTCAGTCTTGCTTCACTACAAAGATGTAGTAGTTCGCTCGAGCGAAGGGCTTTGTCCCTGGTATTGGACTTCATCCCAATTAGTAATTATGTTTAACTCTTTAAGTTCATTAAGTTGTATTAAATACAAGTCGGTATTTAGTAATTATAATTTAGTTTAATAAAAGTATGATTGAACCTAAGGAACCAGTGTAGTTATTCTTAGTAGTAGCCAAGGCTTTTATGGCCACGTGGGGCGAGTTTATAAATATCGCAAGCGTGGTTACATAAAGTTTTGAATTTTAAGTTTGTGCGTAATTTTCATTTGTTTTCATATAATAAAGTCTATTTTTATCAAAGTACATCCAGGACACAGTGCACTTGATAGTATTACACTAAGTAACGTTAAAACAATAAGTACGGTAATTCCCTGTCTGTAATTTTTAACTTCTTTTGAAATTCAGTTTTCCATATTATAGATATTGGAATGCAAAATATTGTTCAATTGTTCGAATATCATTTTGGGCAATAAAAAACTCAATAAGTATATATTTTTTGTTTTTTACGCGAATATTCTGCAGAATTTACCGCAAATTAAAGTTCCATTTCCTAAAAAAAATTGTGACATTACATTTGCAACTTTCACAAATGTTGGTCTGGAGAGAGAGCCGTTCGCTCCTTTCCTGCCATTGGACAAAGTGCTAGCGAATAAAAAACTTATCTCGTATGACATCACAGTCTCTTTAAGGGCAAAGTATACCAACAATTTAGCTTCTAAAATCCAGTGCAGTGCTTACAGATTTAGAATATCCATATTATTTGCTAATTAGTTAATTAAATATTGATTAATTAGCAAAGCACCAGTTTCTTAATGTTTTTCCTATGTAGCTCTTATTAAAATGAAGTCACACTGAATTTTATTTTTATCTATCTATATCTATATAAATCAAAGTCCTGACTGACTGACAGACTGACTGATAATGAACGCCCAGCCCAAACCGCTTGCCCTAGAAGGCTGAAAATTTGCAGGAACGTTACTCATAAGTAGTAGGCGCGTACTAAGAAAGATTTTTCCAATCCGCCGCCATCTTAAAAAATGGCGCCCAGAAATGTAAAAAATCTTCTCTATGCAACAAAGTCCGCGCGTTTCAGCCGATTTCACAAATATTTAGTGCACTGGCTTCCCTTAACCTATAGACGGGCTGAATGGTCTTTTGGATTCGATTTGTTACCATCTTTTTAAATGGCGGCTAAAAACTTAAAAACCCTTCTGTATGGAATAATGTCCGATTGAAAGAAATAAAAATGTCCCGACGGGCTGACGGGCAACGCCGAGTGCCTTCGCTCCTAGGGTGCTACAAAAAAATTGGTCATCCGTAAGATCTGCACATTCTTTACATCATTTTGATGGAATTTCTTATTATACGCGAGCGACGCCGCGGGTAACAGCTAGTATAGAAATATACTTACGATACCTAAGAACCTAAAATAATTTTTAAATGGATTAGTGTAAAATCCAATTAATAAACTAAAATAATTGTTATTAGGCATTATAAACTAAAAGCTTTCTATTTCCTGTCCAGGGAACAAACTTTTCAATTTAATTCCAAAATTTATTTTTTTCCTAGTAGTTCATACCTTTCTTAAGTACTTGAAATAGTTTTTAAAGCCTTAGATACTTGAAATAGTTTTTAAAGCCTTAGATACTTAAGATATTTTAAAATTAATTAAAACATTAATCAAAATATTTTCCCGCGTAACTCATTCAAAAAAATAGTTAGACAGACAGGAAGGCTTTTTTGCGTTTGATAAAGCAACGATGGGCCTATATCCTTGGATATTTTGGATGCTATAAGTTGAAATCTAAATTAGTTATTCTCAATTAAAACCGCTTCGGTCCGCTAAAGTTGCCTAAACCAATAGATGTCGGGATTTCTAAGATTTCAATTGCAGTAGGAACTATTACCCCCAAAAAACTACTATCGATGAGGGTGGATAAAATTGGGGTGTAAACGAGTGTCATAAAATTACTAGAATGGGCAAGCAGCGATGACAGGATAGATAAGGAGGAAAGAAATGAAACAACAAAGGTGGTCGCTAGACTAGCCACAGAAAGTCTGAGAACTCTTTTACTCCTGTAGCCACGGATAACCCCTTGAGATAAGGAACGCATTATAGTATGGTTCAAGCGCACTTGTCCAAACTACATTATTTGCTATGATGTTTAAAATTGTGTATCCGCCCGCCTAAGTTTGTCTATATTGACAAGTGCAGTTGCACACAACTAAACGAAAATCTCAATTCGGATTTCGGAAATATACTCACCACAAATTTTCCTAAATGGAAAAACGGACTTATTTTGTATCGTTTCAAATAGTCAAATTCTGGAAATCGTATGCCTATCGTTGCGTATTTAGTTCTTTTATTTCGCCTACACTTTGTTATGGTGTGATATGCCTGACATAAATATGCGTGTTTTTCATTGGTCTTTTTCAATACATTTTTAGATAAACCTTTTTTCAAAAGGGCTTTTTTTTCTACTTAGATAATCAGGAAAAAAAGTTGGCAGTTTTTATCTCTTATTCCCGGTTATTCTTAGCTATCGTTTGACGGGCCCTTCTACCTTTTCGTAATTTCACTATTTCCACATCAGCTGAGTTATTGGTCACAGGGCTGGAGCCCTTGTTTGACTCTAGACGTGAGTGCTTGCACTTTAGTAGGATGTGCTTTAGAACTACGTCCCATTTTTAAGACAGAAAACAAATGCAAGCAATTGAAATTTCGCGTCCGATATTGAGGTCGACAACTAGAAATAATGATCCCGGACCCAGGTAGGGTAGCTACGTTCCCGCAGAAATTGAAAGAAAGGGGTAGGTCCACCCTCGATAAGGGACCGTCCATAAACTACGTCACACTCTTATGGGGGGAGGGGGTTTCTAAATTTGTGACGGTTCGTGACAAGGGGGAGGGAGGGGTTCTTCGATGCGTGACGTCACATTTAGCATTGATTTTGTTACGAAGTCAGTAAGAGGCCGATTGGCTCTCTAATGTTATAGAAGAAGAAAGACACCGTTACAATAATTTACCAAAATTGTTACTCCATCATCGCTTAGATAGTAGAAAATTTAAGCAATTATCTACTATTTACACCTTTTTATAACCAATTTAAATAGCGCATTTAAAATAAACAGCGTAAACTCTCTTATGTCTCTGTTTATTCGCCCCCTATTATTTGTGAGGATGAATCTAATCCCCCTGCCGATTGAAATGGTTTCGTTTCTTTGGCAAATTTTCTAAATCTCAAGCCCGATTAGTCTGTTTTCGGTGACAGTGTATAAACCTAAAAAGTGTGCCCCTTTAACTAAGCTTTATGGAACTTTTTTGAAGCTTATAAAATTCCAGACATTAAAATTCTAAAGGTCAATCAGAGGGAAAAAGCTTAAAACGGAAGAGAACTTAAATTTTCAGCCTAGCAAAATATTTCTGAGGGGGCGGCATATCACTCAAGAAATTAATCAAATTAAATTTGTAAATTAAGACAAATCATAGTGCGGAGGGGGGGGGGTTAAAGAAATGTGACGTGGTTTTTAGGGGAGGGGTCTGAGAAAAGCGTGACGAAGCGTGATCCCGGGGGGACGGGGGGTCAGAAAATGCTTCTTTTCGCGTGACGGTCCCTAAAGGGGAGTTTTGGAGTTAGGTAAAGTTAATGCGCCCCTCTCCCCGTTCAAAAAAAGAAAGGTACCCCGTAGAACAACTAGCACACCTCCCCCTTTTCCTGAATAAGACCCCTCTTTATAGACGCATTGTGGCAGGTCTCTAATACTAAACTGGAAAGCTATGGCGACAGGAAAACGGTGATTGTAATCACAGAGTAAGGCAAAACTTGTCTTCAACGCCCCCCCCCTTGTGTATTTAGTCTTCTCGATAATACCACTGGAAGTATCATAAGTTCATAAGATATGTTCCATAAGTTTGTCACTGGTCACCGAGAGCTTGCCGTGAAGTAATGGTTGGTGAAAAGTCATAGATTTGCAAGCTTGTTACAGACTATATAGGAAGATGGACTGCAAAACCGCGGAAGTCATTCTCGCTTGTCGATGTTGAACTAGCTCTAAGTAAGGCTCTAGCATTACAAAGTATCTGTAGTGTCATACTTCTTTAACATATCTTATAAACTTGTAGTTGATGCAACGTTTCCCGAGAGTATGACGAGAAAAGATTTTTCTAGTCTTTGATTACAGCCTCAGGATGAGTTCATAGATTTTTATCTATTGGACTCCTTATCCTATTGTAAAACCTTTCTCTGAATTCCCTGCCCAATTATCTTTCTTAGAAATTGAGGGGTTCCATTGACGGTTTTCAACTGGTGAATAGACATTATGGAACCGTTATTGGTAGTAAAATTAGGAGTAAAACCTCTAAAATCAATCGATATCCTACTATGCATTTCAAAATCGGTACTGAATTTCTGCGCCATCTACGTTCGTAAAATCAAACTAAGCCTTGGGTGTCTTGGCCCTTAAGGTATCGTCTCACTTATTGTAATTAGGTTACTTATGATGAACTTTGGAGGCTCATAACTCTGTTTCTACTAGAGATAGGGGGATGGCCTTTGAGTATAGTCCAATTTGTCCCCCATCCAACCATACTAAAAACTTATGGCAACGACAAACAGGGGCCGAGTAATTAAGCAAAACGTAAACAATCAAACCCCTCCATAGGAATTGCATTAGACCCAACTTTGCAGGCTCGTAACTCTGTTTCTACTAGAGATACTGGGATGTCCTTTGGATATGTTATAGTGCAATTTGTCCCCCATCTAACCATACTAAAAACTTAGGGCTACAACAAACAGGGTCCGAGTAATTAAGCAAAATGTGCGTCAACTTATGGTATCGTCTCACTTATTGTTATTATGTTACTTATGATTTTTAACACTGAACTTTGTAGGCTCATAACTCTCGTTCTTTTAGAGATACGGGGATCTCCTTTGGATATGTTATAGTCCTCTTTGCTCCCCATACAAGGATACTTTAAACTTGAGGCTACCTCAATATCGTCGTCAACTTATTTTTTGTCTCATTTATTGTTATTAGGTTACTTGATTTTTGAAAATAAACTTTGCAGGCTCGTAACTCTGTTTCTACTAGAGATAGGGGGATGTCCTTTGGGTATGTTATAGTCCAATTTGTCCCCTTTCCAACCATACTAAAAACCTTAGGGCTACGACAAACAGGGGCCGAGATATTAAGTTTAGGCTACAGGAGGTCCTTCTTAGAAACTTATACAGGAAATTATTAACCTATGATAAAGTGGGAGTATAAGTTGGCGTGTTGAGGAAACTAAAAAGATAAGGTATAAATTCAAGCCTTGGTTTCCTCTGAAAGAAAAGTAAGAAAAAAGAGGGGCGTACTATTTTATCTTGTATCCTTGGGTGCCCACCTTTTTCCTTTTCCTTAGAACTGATTAAAAACAGACTTCCTGAAAACCAGTAATGCAAATTATAGTTTATGGAATTCGTGGATTTTCTTTGCCTTATATATTTAGCTCGTGTTTGTGTCTTTAGTTTAGTGTTAAAGTTTGCAAGCATCAAACATGTCGTGCGTTGATGACTATGGTCAGTTAATT
This sequence comes from Phalangium opilio, assembly GCF_054372755.1. Taxonomy (NCBI): domain Eukaryota; kingdom Metazoa; phylum Arthropoda; class Arachnida; order Opiliones; family Phalangiidae; genus Phalangium; species Phalangium opilio. The sequence continues at coordinate 4,402,665 of NW_028324198.1, forward strand.
TTCCCTGATTGGGTCAAAACTTCTTTTCCTCTGGTAAGTATGCTAATTATTAATTAAAAAGTTTTAATTTATTTGATTACTTAAATTACGTGAATTAAGAGCGAAAATATTTGCCTGACATATTTTACTATTTTTTTTGTGAAAATTCACTTTGTTTAAAATTAAGTCCCGTGACAATATTATTATTATTATTATTATTAAATAGGATTGTTTTCCCCATTAATGATTTTATTTATTTTATTAATTAACTTATTTATTTATTTATTTATTTATTTATTTATTTATTTATTTATTTATTTATTTATTTATTTATTTATTTATTTATTTATTTATTTATTTATTTATTTATTTATTTATTTATTTATTTATTTACGTATTTATTTATTTACTTATTTATTTATTTACTTATTTATTTATTTATTTATTAACTTATTTATTTATTAACTTATTTATTTTATTTATTATATTTATTTTATTTATATTTATTTTATTTATTATATTTATTTTATTTATATTTATTTTATTTATTATATTTATTTTATTTATTAACTTATTTATTTACTTATTTATTCATTTATTTATTTATTTACTTTAGACTCCGGACTCTGGGCACGGACACATCGTTTGGACAAGATTCTTGGTGGCCAGGTAAGTAGGGGAAATATGCCGTTCCCAGTGCAGGTACAGTGGAAGGCAGGGTGGAGCGTGGAGCACAGTACAGTGGAAGGCAGGGTGGAGCGTGGAGCATAGTACAGGGGAGGATGGGAGGATTGCAAGATGGCGGGTGAGAAAACGTAAGCCTTTTGATTGACTCACCCCTCTCTCAGACCGGCAAGAGGGCGTTTTTTGATTGACTCACCCCTCTCATCTCCGCACCTGCAAGGGGCGTTTTTGATTGACAAGTCAATGAAGCGTGTTCGATTCTCGGATGTAGAAGTACATACATTGGAGTATGAAGATAGCGCGAATTATGATTTAAGAAATAAACAGTATTTTAATATGTTAATTAGATTAAAATTTGAACCATTAATTTCTCCCGTATTAATCAAATGGTTAAGGGGGTATGAAACTCCAGATGACGTTGGGCGAAAATAAAGAATCCCCGTAAAAACCTAGCTCTACCGATTATTCTAGATCATTCCAGAAAATTTAAAATACCCCATAAAACCCAGGTTAACGTTGTTTAAGGTCATGACGTAAAATGTACAGTCAAAGTTGTAGATTGTTAGAGAATAATCTTCCCGAAAAAACCCACTGCGTAAACACCATTAATGTACAGTCAAAGCTAGGATGATGATCTTATTAAATAGTATAAATAGCCAGGACCCTGAGTTAAACCACCATCACAATCTCTCTAAAGTCCGACGAGGAAGGAAGGACCATCCAACAAGTACAATGTAAGTATAGTTTTTGTGGACTTGGTGTTTTTTAAAGCTATAGTTTGGATGTAAAACTTAGTTTTTTTTCTATTTGACAGAATGTCTGCCGTAGTGCTATTTCCCCTATCAGATGAGAAAGTAATTGAGGTTACCCCAAAGTTAGACGTACGACTAGGGTTCAAAGACAGTTCTACGGGACTCATACTTCACCAGTCCGATTTCCACGAGCTATACGCTAGGAAGGATGAAATATTCAAGTTCTTCGAAACCGACGACGCCCCGGAGACATCATGGTTCTTTACCGGTTGTGAAACGAAGCGTGTGGAGTTGCGAACATATCGAGACCGTAAGATTATAGACATCAGGGAACTATTCCCCGGGACAGGTGCTATGTACGGCAAGTTCTTCCCAACAAAGAAGGGATTCGCCGTTGGACACTACCTTGCCAAGACGTTAATGGATACGTATAAAGACGTAGTCACATTTCTTAACGAGGCGAATCGGGTGCGCACATTATTAAGAAAATGTATTGTAGAACAATTGAAATCAAACATCCGTAAATGCTGTTACGGATGTAGTATTGATCATCTCTCCCAAACCCAACACGATTGTTTAAATGGGTGGGAAATCCGTGTTTCAATGAACTTTGACACCGCGATAAGTAATCTTGATTATGTTGAAATTTATAAGATATTTACCCTAAGCACTTTTCTAAGTGACGAATTTTGTAAGTCTATGATTGGTCAAATCGTATGTAATGCCAAAGAATATTTATAAATAAAAAACAACTTGATCCTTAAAAGTGATTCATTCCTTAAAATGGACTTCAGCTTACAACACCTATTTAATGGTCTAATAGCCGGGGCGACACAATCGGGAAAATCATACTTTGTAGCTAACCTTAAAAAGTATAAAGATATATGTATATCACCCCCTCCAGATAGGATAATATGGTGTTACACTGAATATCAACCGAAATTATTTAACTCGGTATTAGATCACACGCCTTCCGTAGAATTTCACGAAGGTATATTAAATGTGAATATATTACACTCCAATATCAAGAATTTTGTTATACTTGATGATTTACTTTGTGAAATATCTAATAACAAGGATGTGTGAAATATCTAATAACAAGGATGTAACTAATTTGTTCATACGGGGCTCGCACCATAAAAACACCTCTGTTTTTATTTTGATGCAAAATTTATATTACCCCGGGAAGGAAATTAGAACATTAAATTTAAACGCCCACTACTTGATAATATTCAAATCTCCCCGAGATAAATCGGCTATATTTCATTTAGCCAAACAGATTTGTCCCATTAATAGTAAATACGTCATCGACGCGTTCCATCAGGGAATTGCTAGAGAATTTGGGTATTTATGGGTTTATTTAAAGCCAACGACGTCAGATGATCATAGACTACGGATGGGACTCATACCGGGCGAAGAAGCCGCAGTCTATATTCCAAAATGAAAAGAGTGCATACGCATCAACATTTCTTAAAGTATCTGACTACTTGTAATGCGTGTCAGAGAAAATACGCTATCAAACACGCTAGTAATGACTCTATCAAGGCTATAGTGGAATGTTGTGTAAATGATCTACGCGGTAACGTGAAGTTATCAGATGACCAGAAGAAACGATTGAATAAGCACTGTCTAATGTTACGGAAGTTATCTAAACAAAGCACTGTAGCAAAACGAAAAAATATCCTTATTCAAAAAGGTGAATTTTTACCTCTTTTGTTAGCACCCCTCTTATCACTTGTTAGCAGTGCTGCCGGTGCGGCTATAAGCAGAGCAATTAAAAATGGCTAGAAAGATGATTTTGGGACCTGAAGAGGTTTACCGTCGATTAAACTCGCAACCAAAAGTTGAACTTGGTGAAAATTTGGATACGAAGACTGTTTTGGAAGACAACAAATTGAACCAGACGCAAAAAGTTAACATGTACAATCATTTACTAACGAGTGCTATTAACAAAAGAAAAAAGAAAAAACCTGTTAAACAACAGAAAAAGAAAGATTGGTATTCTGAAATTGCCATGACAATACCAGATTCACACCTCAAACCAGCCATTGCCTTATACAAGTGGATTGATATCAACGCAGAGATTAATTGGTCCCCCAACAGGGAACTTATACACAGGGGACAACCAATCGTCGGGTCGAATATTATGGATATTTTACACGAATCCGTTAAAGGTTATAAAAGTAAACCGAAACACACTGTCGTTGGAATAAATCAGTTTTACGAAATGTTAATAAAAGAAAATGTACCAAAAACTATCGTGAGAAATAAATTCCCCTTTGGAGACTATACGAGTGTTGTACCAAATACCTATCTCGATGTATCTAAAAGCGATTTACCGAAAATTGATTATTATCCCCCAACCCCGGATTCCCACTATGGTAATGGTCTCCACACTTGGATAAACTTGAAATAAAAAGAACATATATCAATATCACGTTTCATTTCTTTCACTAATTACTTACGCCTTATCATGGACGGATGTAACGATCCTTCTCCCACAGGGCTTCTAGCCTCCCTGTCCGTTTTATTTTTAAATAATGCCAAAGTTATTACGGCGCTTTTGATATTATTTCTTATTATATTTATCGAGTTATCAAATTTCCCTTATTGGTATACTCAAAAAACCTTAAACTGCACGACTAATGGATAAACTAGAAGAAATATACTTCAATGAAAAAGATCCGGGGAGCTTCGGAGGTGTACAAGGACTATATAGGGCTGCGAGAGAAAAGGGAATTAACGTTTCCTTAAATGATGTTATTGAGTTCCTACAACGTCAAGATACGTACACGCTACACAAACCCGCGAGGCACAACTTCAGAAGGAACAAGACTATTGTGTACGGTATATATGAACAATGGCAACTTGATCTGGCAGACATGCAAAACATCAAGCGTCATAACGACGGATATAGATTTCTACTGTGTTGTATTGACGTATTCAGTAAATTTGCTTTCGCCGTTGCTATTAAAGACAAGAAAGGACCTACGATGGTTGCGGCGTTTAGATCCGTTTGAGAGTCTGATAGAAAACCCAAGATTGTTCAGTCGGATCATGGGAATGAATTTTTAAATAAAGAATTGCAAAGTGAATTGAAACGTTTGGATATCAAGTTTTTCGCCACACACTCGGAAGTGAAATGCAGTATAGTTGAACGATTTAATCGAACCTTGAAGGAGCGAATGTACCGCTATTTTACACAAAACAACACCTACAAATACATTGATGTTTTACCAGACTTATTGGAATCGTATAATAACAACTACCACAAATCAATTAAATGCAAACCCACAGAAGTGACGGAGGAAAATTCGAAACAAATCTGGTTAAATTTGTACGGAAAAGTAAACTTTTCACCACCAGTTTCATACCCCCTTTGAAATTGATGATTTAGTTAGAATAAGCAAAAATAAAGGACGTATGAAAAAGGGTATTTGGCCAATTATACCGAAGAACTATTCAAAGTAACAGAACGGATCCCTAAAGAGATCCACCCGTAAATAAACTGAAGGATTTGAACTCCGAGCTCATTTCCGGTGTGTTCTACAAAGAGGAAATACAGAAAGTTGGCAAAGACCTAGAAAACTGTAAATTTAAAATTGAAAAAGTATTACGAAAACGTAAAAAACCTGACGGTACTAAGGAACTCCTCGTACGGTGGAGAGGGTATAGTTCCGAATTTGATTCCTGGGTGCAAGAAATCGACGTAAAACGAGTTTCTACATCACACTACCCTCTGATTCGTCAACGCAATATTTCAAAGGAAATACTATAAGCAAGTTCAGAACGTATCTACCAGAATCTATAATACTAGAGGAATATGACGAGGTTGCTCTGGCTGAAATAAGCTATCCCAGAACATGGAATAATGTAAAAAGGGAGTGCATAGTTCGCATTTGGGATAAATCGTTCGAAGGTGTTGTTTCGGATGAAATCCCAGAGGAAGGTTCCGGCTTAGCTGAATCCGAAGAGATAATTAACGGAGTGAATGAAAACTGGGATATAGCCATTATTATTATTGTTGATGAGGAGGGTACGCGCCCTAGCACCGATGCCAAAGGCATATTGTGCATCCTCGTAATCAGGCCTTGAATAGGCCTGTAGCTGCAGCGTAGCGAAGAATTCGCTCCACCGTGAGAGAGGAGACCCTCGAGGGTTCCAGGGTGTGTGAATCAAAATATTCTAATCTAAGCGAGGCGAAGTAGTCGCACTCGCAAAGTACGTGGGCGGATGTTTCTTCCATCTCCTGACACGACCTACAGAGAGGGTCGTCGGCAAAACCCATCAGATGGAGGTGCCTATTAAGCCGGCAATGCGCGGTCAAAAGACCGGTGGCCAGCCTAATATCCCATCTGCCGAGCGAAATTAGGTCCCTAGCACGAGACATGCAGGGACCATCGACAAACAACTTTGTCTGTCTCTGGCCCTCCATGCTGTGCCAGAGCTGATTTTGTATGACAGTCAACCTGTCATGCAGACACCGTTTGACGTGCCTGTAGGGGATGGGGACGGCCGGCTCCGGCCCCAAGAGCTTGGCCTCCGCACCCCTTTTCGCAAATCTATCGGCTTGCTCATTGCCATAATATCCGCTATGCCCTGGCACCCAGTACAGCAGAACCCTGTTGCAGGATGCCAGTCGCGCTAGCAGGTCGAGGCAGCTACGCACCAGTAGAGAAGAAATCTGACACTGGTTCAGAGCGTTCAGGGCAGCCTGACTGTCAGAATAAATTCTCACAGTCCGTCCGGTATACCCTTTGTTAATACAGTAATCTGCGCAATAACAGATCGCGGCAATTTCAGCCTGGAACACACTAGCGAAGGTGCCCAGGCAAGCAGAAAAGCCGACCCTTGTGGTTTGACAGTAATAGCCGGCGCCAGCGCCGGAATCAGTCTTGGAGCCATCGGTGAACCAAATGGTTTCACCCCCAGTGCCGAGAGGCAGCAGGTTAGTCCACTCTGCCCGACTGGGGAAGTGGATGCTGAATGGCTTAGTGAAATCAAAACTGGTAACGGTTTTGTCAGAGCACATCGTAAGCGACGGCTCAAGTGCGGCGTACTCCCGATAGAGCTTCGTATGGCTGTAATCCCAAAGTCTTGGAACCCAACAGCCACTAATGTTGAGCCTGTAGGCTCCCATGACAGCCTCCTCCTCAATGAAGAGATGAAGAGGAAGCATGTCAAGGAGCACCTCCAGGGAAGCAGTTGGGGTCGATCTCATGGCCCCCGTAACACCAATGCAGGCAAGCCTTTGAAGCTTGCGCAGGGCAGCCTGCACCGTCTTAAGCCGGACCCTTGTCCACCAGACAAGTGCCCCGTAAGATAGTATGGGTCTGATGATCCCAGTATAGAGCCAGTGTACAGCCTTGGGGTTGAGGCCCCAAGTCTGGCCGACAGAGCTCCTGGTCCTCCAGAAGAGCATCTTGGCCTTCTTAATACACCGATCAAGATGCGGCTTCCATGTGAGTCTACAATCAAAAGTCACCCCCAGGTATTTCACCTCGGAGGACTTTGTCAGGACCTGGCCAAAGAAAGAGATATCATTGAACAGATCCTTAGTATTCTTCCTCGTAAAAGGAACAAGGACAGTTTTATCAGGATTAACGGTGAGGTTAACCGCCTGACACCATTGCTCCACGCTAGAGAGAGCAGATCTCATAAGCGCGGTAACAGTATCCGGGAACTTCCCCGTAAAGACTATCGCTACATCGTCCGCATACCCGAAGCAGCAACAGCCCCCAGCACCCCCGAGCCTCCCCAGGAGCTCGTCCACCACCAGGCACCACAAGAGGGGGGAGAGCACTCCACCCTGAGGGCAGCCCCTGCTGGTAGTCACCCCTAGAGAGTCCCCAAGGAGGGACGCCGACACCTCGCGGTCGGTAAGCATGGACTTGATCCAGCGGCCAAGAGTGGCGCTGATGCCAAATCTCTCAACAGCTTCAGTAATAACCGAGCTAGAGACCTTGTCAAAGGCCCCCTCGATATCGAGGAAGACAGCCAGTGAAATTTCCTGAAACTCGAATGCCCTATCCAGGCAATTCGTAAGGCCGTGAAGGGCCGTCTCAGTGGATTTGCCTTTTTGGTAGGCAAATTGTGAAGAAGAGAGAGGAGTTACCGAAAGTACCTCGTCTCTGATGTACCTGTCCACCAACTTCTCCAGAATTTTGAGGAAGAAGGAGGTCAGGCATATGGGTCTAAATGCTTTCGCCTCGAGATAGGAAGCCTTCCCGGGCTTGGGAATAAAGATGACCCTAGAGCGTTTCCAGTCACGAGGTATGTGACCGAGAGCAATGCAAAGTCTGTAGATCTTGCATAGCGGAGAGGCGATGTGGTCTAAGCCCTCCTGCAAAAGCAGAGGGAAGACCCCATCGGGTCCCGGAGACTTGTAGGGCTCAAAACAGTTGACAGCCCACCGAAGCTTGGGAATCGTGACAACCTGTCTGGCTACAAGCCAGTCTTCCCTCTTAGCCCTGTGCAGGACAGGGTAGAGAGAGTCAGGGTTTGTTGGATTAATAAAAGTAGAATCAGGAAAATGGACCTCCAGCATATGCTTGAGAGTCTCAGCCCCAGATTTAGTGTACACACCCTCCCGTAGCTTAATAGCATTAAGTCGATGTGTGCTGTCGTGCGCTAGAATCTTCATGACCCTAGCCGTGGCAGGGACATTGGAGATTTGCTCACAGAAGGTCCGCCAGGAGTCCTTCTTAGCAGCTCTAATGGCCCTGTTGTAGGCGTTAAGGGACTGCCTGTATCCAGCCCAGTCACCCGTGCGCTTGGCTTTGTTAAAGAGCCTGCGCGTGTATTTACGAAGCCGGCTGAGATCCGCGTTCCACCAAGGGACAAGCCTCGAGCGGTTGACGGTCTTAAGTGGGCAGTTCCGGTGGAACGACTCCATGATGGAGCACTGTAAATCACCAGCAGCCCGATCAAGATCCTTAGGTGAAGTAAGTTTAAGAGTGTGACCCCCTCCGTAGCGTAGGATTAGGTCTTCCCTATAGCTGGCCCAATTGGTCCGTTTTGGATTGCGTATCTCCGTCCCCGCCGGGACAGAGGTAGTCGCGACAGTGAAGCAGATGTGCCTATGATCCGAAAGAGACGGCTCATTAGACACATGCCAGTTAGACACGGAGGACACGAGGTTTTCCGTGGCTAGCGTGAGGTCAATGACCTCCCTTCTATTAGAAGTAACAAAAGTAGGTTCATTGTTTTGATTAAGAATATAGAGTTTACAACCAACTAAATATTCTAGTAAATCATCACCCCTCTTGTTGCAGTCAGAGCTGCCCCACGTGATGTGATGAGCATTGGCATCGCAGCCAATGATTAGTTTGTCCCCTCTCTTTTCACATTGATTGACCAAATTGATCACCTCAATTGTCGGGAGAGAGTCCGCGTCGTGGGCAAAGTATGCGGAGGCAGCCGTGATAGTCAACTTGGCATGCCCAGTGGCCAGGACTAGATTCACGGCCGCCGTGTCCTGGGACGTGTACAGCGGTAGAGAGATACAACAAAGATCCCTCCGAACCAAAATACACGCCCTAGGTCTAGCAGCAGTTTGGTCATAGAATAGTGACCCCGCCGCGTCAAGACCGAGGATTTTGCCATGGCAAATCCACGGTTCTTGTATGAGGGCCAGATCAAGACCCTCTATAGCAAACCTCCTGCAGAGTACCGCAGAGGCCGCCTTACTATGGTGCAAGTTGATTTGAATTGCACGTAGCGTCCCCATGGTCCCTAAGAGAGGGGTTCAGAAGGGACCTAGCTACACCTCATCGGTCCCGAGAGGGCTAATGGCACCTCCCCCCCCGACAGGCGAGCTCCCAGTCCCAAGATCCTCCCCTTCACCAGGACCACTAGAACGCTCATCGGCTGAACCCCGAAGGGTCCCATCCGATTCTTCCAGTAGGGTGGACTCATCCATGGAAGAACAGACTTCCGAATGAGCCACCCCCCCTCCCCCTCTGTGCCTAGAGCGACACCAGAGAGCTCCTCCGCGAGATCCCCCATCTCGCTAGTCCCACCCCCCGCCGCAGACTCGGCTACAGTGGTTTTAGTGGTTTCCGTGTTCTGAAGGAGTTTGAAGGAACCCTTGTCCACTCCAGTATAGCCCACGAAACCAGCATTCTTAATGGCTTCCAATGAGGAGCCATCAATTAGCAGTACCCAGTACCGTACGGCCCTGTCCACGTACGTCCGGATACATTTCCAGCGTTCAGTGGCAAAACCTGCATTAAGGACCTTTAGGCGCCGAAACAGCACCGCCGGCTCCTTGGTGATCTGGTCCTTGGTGCGGAACATTACCTTAAACGGCTTAGGGAGTTCGCTAGCTCTCATTACTGAGAGCACCGCATCCCCCACCACCGAGTAGGCTAAGTTGTCCTTCAACCATTGCCCAGTGAACGAATCCTCACAGGAGTATACTAGGGCCCCGGTCGTCAGGCTAAAGTTCGCAAGGCGCGGTAGAGGGCTCCCCGAAGGTATCCCATCCAGCGCCCTTAGAATCGCCTTCTGAATTGGGCCCACGTCTTCCTCCGTGATGACCGCCGTCGGATAGCCTTTTTTGACAATGGCCATCTTTTCTGAGTTGGCGGCGTCACTATAGGACTTAGCCTTTTTCGACGCCGCCTGCGAGGTACTTGGTGAGGGAGTCGAATCCTCCGCTCTGGGCCTCTTCATTGGGTTGTCACGAGCCATCGCACCCCCAGCGGCGGTGGAGACCGTTTCAGACCCCGATTTGACCTTTTGCCGAGCAATCCGTCGTTTGAGACGACGACGCACGGTACTTTTCGAGGGCTTGCCAGACACACGCACCGATAAATCGGCACGAGTATCGCTGGATACAAGCCCTTGTGAAGTGGTATCAGTGTGGGTTCTGCCTTGAGCAGACCCCTGCACCGTAGGTTTGGTAGTGTTAGAGTTGTTTTGATTTGATTTATCCATGGGAATCCCACGAGTAAGGGGGAAAGTAAAAGGTCACCACCCGGTAGTCCCCCACCCGGGTGGAAGGCTAGATACAACTGGGTGTCGCCCGGTGCCCCGAGGGGATCGTTAGCGATACCGAAGTTTTACTTCCCCAGTACCATGCAGCCCTCGGCACGATGCCTCAACACCTTGGCTTGGGAAGGGCGCGTATCCGCTTAGCCCACACAACGTAGTGGTTAACCAGCTCTCACCACCGAGGAGGTGTGATACTGCGCATCGATGAGGACCCAAGCTAGCGTGTGTGAAGTTAAAAACGCGAGCGGGAAGCCAAAGCAAGGGGGGGAAAAAGATACACCCCATCTAGCTTGCGTCCCCAACTTCGAGAGCCGGGATATAGCCATAGTTATACCTCCCGGATATTACGGTTCTGTAGAGGAATTACTCGAAATATTGTCAATCGACGATGCTGGTGCTAATGAAAAAAATTAAAATCTAGGGTTGAGTTTTCATACAACAAACCAAATCGACGGGTGATGGTTGAGTTGATAGGGACGAACGAACTTTTTATATCCCAAGCGAAATTGCCATTATATTGGGGTTCACTAGGAAACCGAAGAAAGACGTTACCGTGGTCACTTCCATGACAGTCCCATTCAGTTGCGATATGGATGCTGGAATGCACTCCTTATTCGAATACTCTGATATAATTCAGTCTCGATCAGTAGGAGACTCTGACGTCCCTCTCTTAAGAATTATAAGTATCAACGGGAAGGATGGAGACACGGTGGAAAAAGAGTTTGCTAAACCTCATATGCCAATAGCGAAAAACAAGTTCCAGACAATTGAAATAAACATTATGAGTGAAATGGGTGAACCGGTAAAGTTCGAACGTGGGAAATTTCACGTCACTCTACATTTCAGACCCCGAAGAACTTGGCACTTGTTATAAGAACTACGTTGAATTCAATCTCCACCCCATTTATGACGTGATTGTCAAAGTGTAAGGATGTCTCCATATAATACGGGTCACGTTTCTGTTAAGGATTATGAGGACTATTATCTAAATCAAATTGGACATGGATCCATCCCAGTATATAGAGGTTTGGCCGTGCAACGTGGTTATGGCCTGGGGTCAATTATCTCGTCAGCGTTCAGATCAGCCATGCCATTACTTAAAAGGGGTGCCACGTTCCTAGGTCGAAAGTTTTTAAACACTGGCGCGAAAATTGCGACGGATTATACAAGCGGTGTACCCATTAAACAATCATTGAGAACTAGGGGTAAAGAAGCGGGTAAGGAAACATTGAGAAGGGCGGCCGAAAAAGTTACCAAGCTAACTGGAAACGGACGTAAAAGGAAACGCAAAGTGTCACCCATCATCAGTTCTGTTCGAGCTAAGAAGAAGAGAAGGTCGTCATCTTTACACCCGGATATATTTTCATAATGTCGCTCGCACACCCAAACTCTTTGAATAGCGTCAGCTCGGAACTAAATGTTTTTCACGTACCCTATACCCAAACTGGGATAATAGGAAGTCAATGGGTGGAGTATAACTCTACCTCCAACGTAGATGAAAATCAGGCTATTATATTTCCCGTCACCGGGAACTTCGAGTCATACATGGACTTGAAAAACACGCTCCTGCATTTACAAGTAAAAGTGGTTAAAGCGGATGGGTCTCTACCTAAAGCCGCTGTGTACGATGCGAATGGTGATTTAACTACTCAGGCGGATAAAGTTGGACCCGAAAACCTTTTACTCTCCAGTCTTTTTAGTGAACTACACGTATCATTGAATGATAGATAAGTTACATCATGTCCTCAACAATACGCATTCAAGAGCATGATTCAAACGCTATTGACATTTGGTTGTCCAGCGAAAAACAGTTTTTTGACCAGGGCACTATTCTACAAAGATACGGTGGGACACTTGGACGACTTTTTCGAAAATGAAGGGTTTTTGAAACGGAGTAAATTCGCCCAAAATGGGGTTATAGACTTGATTGGTGTCGTACACGCTGATATATGCCAGCAAAATCGCTTCATCCCTTACCTAGTCGATGTGAATTTTAAATTTATCAAAAGTCCCAACGAATTCTGCTTACATGCGGATGGAATTAAAGCGAAAGTTATATTAACCCACGCTTCGTTATACATAAGGAGAGTTAAACTAACCCCCGAGATTATGATATCACACGCCAAAACCCTGGAAATGGCCACGATGAAATACCCCATAACACGTACGGAATGTAATAGGTTTTCCATATCTCAAGGAAGCAAAATAGCAGTCAAAGACAATTTATTTAGCGGTCAACAACCGAATAAAGTTGAATTTGGATTTGTAGACCAGAACGCGTTTTTGGGTGATTATAAAAAGTCGCCTTTCAATTTTAAAAATGAAGCGGTGACTCAAATCACCTTATCCGTTGATGGGGTTAGCGTACCCCATAAACCCTTAAACCCCTACTTTAAGGATAACCTATGTATGAGATCGTACGCCAATCTCTTTCTTCAAACCGGGCAATGGAATATCGACGAGGGTAATTTCATTGACCGTGACGAGTTCGCCAATGGTAATGCTCTTTTCGTATTCGACTTGACCCCCGACCTGAATGGTAGTTCGACTGAAAGTTTCAACTTTATAAAGAACGGTAGTGTCCGATTGGAGTTAATATTTGCCGAAGCGCTACCGGCTACAATTGCCGTCGTTTACTATTCAGAATTCCAATCTTTGATTGAAATTGACAAAAATCGAGCCGTTTTATTCGATCAAAGCTCATAATGGACTCCTAACAACTTGAGAGAATATTAAGGCGCGACCCATACGCTAAAAATCTGTTAAGGGGTACTTTTGCGGCGTCTCGCAAAAAGACTGGGTTTCTAATCTTTCATATTCCATGTCTCCCTAAAAGACCGGGTTTATAATCTTTCATATTCCATGTCTCGCAAAAAGACTGGGTTTCTAATCTTTCATATTCCATGTCTCCCAAAAATACCGGGTTTCAAATCTTTCATATTCCATCTCTCCCTAAAAGACCGGGTTTATAATCTTTCATATTCCATGTCTCGCAAAAAGACTGGGTTTCTAATCATTCATATTCCATGTCTCCCAAAAATACCGGGTTTCTAATCTTTCATATTCCATCTCTCCCTATAAGACCGGGTTTATAATCTTTCATATTCCTTGTCTCCCTAAAAGACTGGGTTTCTAATCTTTGATATTCCATGTCTCCCAAAAATACCGGGTTTATATTCCATGTCTCGCAAAAAGACTGGGTTTCTAATCTTTCATATTCCATGTCTCCCTAAAAGACCGGGTTTATAATCTTTCATATTCCATGTCTCCCTAAAAGACTGGGTTTATAATCTTTCATATTCCATGTCTCGCAAAAAGACTGGGTTTCTAATCTTTCATATTCCATGTCTCCCTAAAAGACCGGGTTTATAATCTTTCATATTCCATCTCTCCCTAAAAGACTGGGTTTATAATCTTTCATATTCCATGTCTCGCAAAAAGACTGGGTTTATGATCTTTCATATTCCATGTCTCGCAAAAAGACTGGGTTTCTAATCTTTCATATTCCATCTCTCCCTAAAAGACCGGGTTTATAATCTTTCATATTCCATGTCTCGCAAAAAGACTGGGTTTCTAATCTTTCATATTCCATCTCTCCCTAAAAGACCGGTTTATAATCTTTCATATTCCATCTCTCCCAAAAATATAGGGTTTCTAATCTTTCATAATCCATGTCTCCCAAAAATACCGGGTTTCAAATCTTTCATATTCCATCTCTCCCAAAAATACCGGGTTTATGATCTTTCATATTCCATGTCTCGCAAAAAGACTGGGTTTCTAATCTTTCATATTCCATGTCTCCCTAAAAGACCGGGTTTATAATCTTTCCTATTCCATTTCTCGCAAAAAGACTGGGTTTCTAATCTTTCATATTCCATCTCTCCCTAAAAGACCGGGTTTATAATCTTTCATATTCCATGTCTCGAAAAAAGACTGGGTTTCTAATCTTTCATATTCCATCTCTCCCTAAAAGACCGGGTTTATTATCTTTCATATTCCATCTCTCCCTAAAAGACCGGGTTTATAATCTTTCATATTCCATGTCTCGCAAAAAGACTGGGTTTCTAATCTTTCATATTCCATGTCTCCCAAAAATACCGGGTTTCAAATCTTTCATATTCCATCTCTCCCTAAAAGACCGGGTTTATAATCTTTCATATTCCATGTCTCGCAAAAAGACTGGGTTTCTAATCTTTCATATTCCATGTCTCCCAAAGAGACTGGGTTTCTAATCTTTCATATTCCATCTCTCCCTAAAAGACCGGGTTTATAATCTTTCATATTCCATCTCTCCCTAAAAGACCGGGTTTATAATCTTTCATATTCCATGTCTCGCAAAAAGACTGGGTTTATAATCTTTCATATTCCATGTCTCGCAAAAAGACTGGGTTTCTAATCTTTCATATTCCATGTCTCCCAAAAAGACCGGGTTTTTAATATTTCATATTCCATGTCTCCCTAAAAGACCGGGTTTATAATCTTTCATATTCCATCTCTCCCAAAAATACCGGGTTTATAATCTTTCATATTCCATGTCTCGCAAAAAGACTGGGTTTCTAATCTTTCATATTCCATGTCTCCCAAAAAGACTGGGTTTCTAATCTTTCATATTCCATGTCTCGCAAAAAGACTGGGTTTCAAATCTTTCATATTCCATCTCTCCCTAAAAGACCGGGTTTATAATCTTTCATATTCCATCTCTCCCTTAAAGACTGGGTTTCTAATCTTTCATATTCATGCCTCCCAAAAATACCGGGTTTCAAATCTTTCATATTCCATCTCTCCCAAAAATACCGGGTTTCTAATCTTTCATATTCCATGTCTCCCAAAAATTCCGGGTTTCAAATCTTTCATATTCCATCTCTCCCAAAAATACCGGGTTTCTAATCTTTCATATTACATCTCTCCCTAAAAGACCGGGTTTATAATCTTTCATATTCCATGTCTCGAAAAAAGACTGGGTTTCTAATCTTTCATATTCCATGTCTCCCAAAAAGACCGGGTTTCTAATATTTCATATTCCATGTCTCCCTAAAAGACCGGGTTTATAATCTTTCATATTCCATCTCTCCCAAAAATACCGGGTATATAATCTTTCATATTCCATGTCTTGCAAAAAGACTGGGTTTCTAATCTTTCATAATCCATGTCTCCCTAAAAGACCGGGTTTATAATCTTTCATATTCCATGTCTCGCAAAAAGACTGGGTTTCAAATCTTTCATATTCCATCTCTCCCTAAAAGACCGGGTTTCTAATCTTTCATATTCATGTCTCCCAAAAATACCGGGTTTCAAATCTTTCATATTCCATCTCTCCCAAAAATACCGGGTTTCTAATCTTTCATATTCCATGTCTCCCAAAAATACCGGGTTTCAAATCTTTCATATTCCATCTCTCCCAAAAATACCGGGTTTCTAATCTTTCATATTACATCTCTCCCTAAAAGACCGGGTTTATAATCTTTCATATTCCATGTCTCGCAAAAAGACTGGGTTTCTAATCTTTCATATTCCATGTCTCCCAAAAAGACTGGGTTTCTAATCTTTCATAGTCCATGTCTCGCAAAAAGACTGGGTTTCTAATCTTTCATATTCCATGTCTCGCAAAAAGACTGGGTTTCAAATCTTTCATATTCCATCTATCCCTAAAAGACCGGGTTTATAATCTTTCATATTCCATCTCTCCCTAAAAGACTGGGTTTCTAATCTTTCATATTCATGCCTCCCAAAAATACCGGGTTTCAAATCTTTCATATTCCATCTCTCCCAAAAATACCGGGTTTCTAATCTTTCACATTCCATGTCTCCCAAAAATACCGGGTTTCAAATCTTTCATATTCCATCTCTCCCAAAAATACCGGGTTTCTAATCTTTCATATTACATCTCTCCCTAAAAGACCGGGTTTATAATCTTTCATATTCCATGTCTCGCAAAAAGACTGGGTTTCTAATCTTTCATATTCCATGTCTCCCAAAAATACCGGGTTTCTAATATTTCATATTCCATGTCTCCCTAAAAGACCGGGTTTATAATCTTTCATATTCCATCTCTCCCAAAAATACCGGGTTTATAATCTTTCATATTCCATGTCTCGCAAAAAGACTGGGTTTCTAATCTTTCATAATCCATGTCTCCCTAAAAGACCGGGTTTATAATTTTTCATATTCCATGTCTCGCAAAAAGACTGGGTTTCTAATCTTTCATATTCCATCTCTCCCTAAAAGACAGGGTTTATAATCTTTCATATTCCATCTCTCCCAAAAATACCGGGTTTATATTCTTTCATATTCCATGTCTCGCAAAAAGACCGGGTTTCAAATCTTTCATATTCCATCTCTCCCAAAAATACCGGGTTTATAATCTTTCATATTCTATGTCTCGCAAAAAGACTGGGTTTCTAATCTTTCATATTCCATCTCTCCCAAAAATACCGGGTTTCTAATCTTTCATATTCCATCTCTCCCAAAAAGATCGGGCTTCTAATCTTTCATATTCCATGTCTCGCAAAAAGACCGGGTTTCAAATCTTTCATATTCCATCTCTCCCAAAAATACCGGGTTTATGATCTTTCATATTCCATGTCTCCCAAAAATACCGGGTTTCTAATCTTTCATATTACATCTCTCCCTAAAAGACCGGGTTTATAATCTTTCATATTCCATGTCTCGCAAAAAGACTGGGTTTCTAATCTTTCATAATCCATGTCTCCCTAAAAGACCGGGTTTATAATCTTTCATATTCCATGTCTCGCAAAAAGACTGGGTTTCTAATCTTTCATATTCCATGTCTCCCAAAAAGACTGGGTTTCTAATCTTTCATATTCCATGTCTCGCAAAAAGACTGGGTTTCAAATCTTTCATATTCCATCTCTCCCTAAAAGACCGGGTTTATAATCTTTCATATTCCATCTCTCCCTAAAAGACTGGGTTTCTAATCTTTCATATTCATGCCTCCCAAAAATACCGGGTTTCAAATCTTTCATATTCCATCTCTCCCAAAAATACCGTGTTTTTAATCTTTCATATTCCATGTCTCCCAAAAATACCGGGTTTCAAATCTTTCATATTCCATCTCTCCCAAAAATACCGGGTTTCTAATCTTTCATATTATATCTCTCCCTAAAAGACCGGGTTTATAATCTTTCATATTCCATGTCTCGCAAAAAGACTGGGTTTCTAATCTTTCATATTCCATGTCTCCCAAAAATACCGGGTTTCTAATATTTCATATTCCATGTCTCCCTAAAAGACCGGGTTTATAATCTTTCATATTCCATCTCTCCCAAAAATACCGGGTTTATAATCTTTCATATTCCATGTCTCGCAAAAAGACTGGGTTTCTAATCTTTCATAATCCATGTCTCCCTAAAAGACCGGGTTTATAATCTTTCATATTCCATGTCTCGCAAAAAGACTGGGTTTCTAATCTTTCATATTCCATCTCTCCCTAAAAGACAGGGTTTATAATCTTTCATATTCCATCTCTCCCAAAAATACCGGGTTTATATTCTTTCATATTCCATGTCTCGCAAAAAGACCGGGTTTCAAATCTTTCATATTCCATCTCTCCCAAAAATACCGGGTTTCTAATCTTTCATATTCCATCTCTCCCAAAAAGATCGGGCTTCTAATCTTTCATATTCCATGTCTCGCAAAAAGACCGGGTTTCAAATCTTTCATATTCCATCTCTCCCAAAAATACCGGGTTTATGATCTTTCATATTCCATGTCTCGAAAAAAGACTGGGTTTCTAATCTTTCATATTCCATGTCTCCCAAAAAGACTGGGTTTCAAATCTTTCATATTCCATCTCTCCCTAAAAGACCGGGTTTATAATCTTTCATATTCCATCTCTCCCTAAAAGACCGGGTTTATAATCTTTCATATTCCATGTCTCGCAAAAAGACTGGGTTTCTAATCTTTCATATTCCATGTCTCCCAAAAATACCGGGTTTCTAATATTTCATATTCCATGTCTCCCTGAAAGACCGGGTTTATAATCTTTCATATTCCATCTCTCCCAAAAATACCGGGTTTATAATCTTTCATATTCCATCTCTCCCAAAAATACCGGGTTTATGATCTTTCATATTCCATGTCTCCCAAAAATACCGGGTTTCAAATCTTTCATATTCCATCTCTCCCAAAAATACCGGGTTTCTAATCTTTCATATTACATCTCTCCCTAAAAGACCGGGTTTATAATCTTTCATATTCCATGTCTCGCAAAAAGACTGGGTTTCTAATCTTTCATAATCCATGTCTCCCTAAAAGACCGGGTTTATAATCTTTCATATTCCATGTCTCGCAAAAAGACTGGGTTTCTAATCTTTCATATTCCATGTCTCCCAAAAAGACTGGGTTTCTAATCTTTCATAGTCCATGTCTCGCAAAAAGACTGGGTTTCTAATCTTTCATATTCCATGTCTCGCAAAAAGACTGGGTTTCAAATCTTTCATATTCCATCTCTCCCTAAAAGACCGGGTTTATAATCTTTCATATTCCATCTCTCCCTAAAAGACTGGGTTTCTAATCTTTCATATTCATGCCTCCCAAAAATACCGGGTTTCAAATCTTTCATATTCCATCTCTCCCAAAAATACCGGGTTTCTAATCTTTCATATTCCATGTCTCCCAAAAATACCGGGTTTCAAATCTTTCATATTCCATCTCTCCCAAAAATACCGGGTTTCTAATCTTTCATATTACATCTCTCCCTAAAAGACCGGGTTTATAATCTTTCATATTCCATGTCTCGCAAAAAGACTGGGTTTCTAATCTTTCATATTCCATCTCTCCCAAAAATACCGGGTTTATATTCTTTCATATTCCATGTCTCGCAAAAAGACCGGGTTTCAAATCTTTCATATTCCATCTCTCCCAAAAATACCGGGTTTCTAATCTTTCATATTCCATCTCTCCCAAAAAGATCGGGCTTCTAATCTTTCATATTCCATGTCTCGCAAAAAGACCGGGTTTCAAATCTTTCATATTCCATCTCTCCCAAAAATACCGGGTTTATGATCTTTCATATTCCATGTCTCGAAAAAAGACTGGGTTTCTAATCTTTCATATTCCATGTCTCCCAAAAAGACTGGGTTTCAAATCTTTCATATTCCATCTCTCCCTAAAAGACCGGGTTTATAATCTTTCATATTCCATCTCTACCTAAAAGACCGGGTTTATAATCTTTCATATTCCATGTCTCGCAAAAAGACTGGGTTTCTAATCTTTCATATTCCATGTCTCCCAAAAATACCGGGTTTCCAATATTTCATATTCCATGTCTCCCTAAAAGACCGGGTTTATAATCTTTCATATTCCATCTCTCCATAAAATACCGGGTTTATAATCTTTCATATTCCATCTCTCCCAAAAATACCGGGTTTATGATCTTTCATATTCCATGTCTCCCAAAAATACCGGGTTTCAAATCTTTCATATTCCATCTCTCCCAAAAATACCGGGTTTCTAATCTTTCATATTACATCTCTCCCTAAAAGACCGGGTTTATAATCTTTCATATTCCATGTCTCGCAAAAAGACTGGGTTTCTAATCTTTCATAATCCATGTCTCCCTAAAAGACCGGGTTTATAATCTTTCATATTCCATGTCTCGCAAAAAGACTGGGTTTCTAATCTTTCATATTCCATGTCTCCCAAAAAGACTGGGTTTCTAATCTTTCATAGTCCATGTCTCGCAAAAAGACTGGGTTTCTAATCTTTCATATTCCATGTCTCGCAAAAAGACTGGGTTTCAAATCTTTCATATTCCATCTCTCCCTAAAAGACCGGGTTTATAATCTTTCATATTCCATCTCTCCCTAAAAGACTGGGTTTCTAATCTTTCATATTCATGCCTCCCAAAAATACCGGGTTTCAAATCTTTCATATTCCATCTCTCCCAAAAATACCGGGTTTCAAATCTTTCATATTCCATGTCTCCCAAAAATACCGGGTTTCAAATCTTTCATATTCCATCTCTCCCAAAAATACCGGGTTTCTAATCTTTCATATTACATCTCTCCCTAAAAGACCGGGTTTATAATCTTTCATATTCCATGTCTCGCAAAAAGACTGGGTTTCTAATCTTTCATATTCCATGTCTCCCAAAAATACCGGGTTTCTAATATTTCATATTCCATGTCTCCCTAAAAGACCGGGTTTATAATCTTTCATATTCCATCTCTCCCAAAAATACCGGGTTTATAATCTTTCATATTCCATGTCTCGCAAAAAGACTGGGTTTCTAATCTTTCATAATCCATGTGTCCCTAAAAGACCGGGTTTATAATCTTTCATATTCCATCTCTCGCAAAAAGACTGGGTTTCTAATCTTTCATATTCCTTCTCTCCCTAAAAGACAGGGTTTATAATCTTTCATATTCCATCTCTCCCAAAAATACCGGGTTTATATTCTTTCATATTCCATGTCTCGCAAAAAGACCGGGTTTCAAATCTTTCATATTCCATCTCTCACAAAAATACCGGGTTTCTAATCTTTCATATTCCATCTCTCCCAAAAAGATCGGGCTTCTAATCTTTCATATTCCATGTCTCGCAAAAAGACCGGGTTTCAAATCTTTCATATTCCATCTCTCCCAAAAATACCGGGTTTATGATCTTTCATATTCCATGTCTCGAAAAAAGACTGGGTTTCTAATCTCTCATATTCCATGTCTCCCAAAAAGACTGGGTTTCAAATCTTTCATATTCCATCTCTCCCTAAAAGACCGGGTTTATAATCTTTCATATTCCATCTCTACCTAAAAGACCGGGTTTATAATCTTTCATATTCCATGTCTCGCAAAAAGACTGGGTTTCTAATCTTTCATATTCCATGTCTCCCAAAAATACCGGGTTTCTAATATTTCATATTCCATGTCTCCCTAAAAGACCGGGTTTATAATCTTTCATATTCCATCTCTCCCAAAAATACCGGGTTTATAATCTTTCATATTCCATGTCTCGCAAAAAGACTGGGTTTCTAATCTTTCATAATCCATGTCTCCCTAAAAGACCGGGTTTATAATCTTTCATATTCCATGTCTCGCAAAAAGACTGGGTTTCTAATCTTTCATATTCCATCTCTCCCTAAAAGACAGGGTTTATAATCTTTCATATTCCATCTCTCCCAAAAATACCGGGTTTATATTCTTTCATATTCCATGTCTCGCAAAAAGACCGGGTTTCAAATCTTTCATATTCCATCTCTCCCAAAAATACCGGGTTTATAATCTTTCATATTCTATGTCTCGCAAAAAGACTGGTTTTCTAATCTTTCATATTCCATCTCTCCCAAAAATACCGGGTTTCTAATCTTTCATATTCCATCTCTCCCAAAAAGACCGGGCTTCTAATCTTTCATATTCCATGTCTCGCAAAAAGACCGGGTTTCAAATCTTTCATATTCCATCTCTCCCAAAAATACCGGGTTTATGATCTTTCATATTCCATGTCTCGAAAAAAGACTGGGTTTCTAATCTTTCATATTCCATGTCTCCCAAAAAGACTGGGTTTCAAATCTTTCATATTCCATCTCTCCCTAAAAGACCGGGTTTATAATCTTTCATATTCCATCTCTCCCTAAAAGACCGGGTTTATAATCTTTCATATTCCATGTCTCGCAAAAAGACTGGGTTTCTAATCTTTCATATTCCATGTCTCCCAAAAATACCGGGTTTCTAATATTTCATATTCCATGTCTCCCTGAAAGACCGGGTTTATAATCTTTCATATTCCATCTCTCCCAAAAATACCGGGTTTATAATCTTTCATATTCCATCTCTCCCAAAAATACCGGGTTTATGATCTTTCATATTCCATGTCTCCCAAAAATACCGGGTTTCAAATCTTTCATATTCCATCTCTCCCAAAAATACCGGGTTTCTAATCTTTCATATTACATCTCTCCCTAAAAGACCGGGTTTATAATCTTTCATATTCCATGTCTCGCAAAAAGACTGGGTTTCTAATCTTTCATAATCCATGTCTCCCTAAAAGACCGGGTTTATAATCTTTCATATTCCATGTCTCGCAAAAAGACTGGGTTTCTAATCTTTCATATTCCATGTCTCCCAAAAAGACTGGGTTTCTAATCTTTCATAGTCCATGTCTCGCAAAAAGACTGGGTTTCTAATCTTTCATATTCCATGTCTCGCAAAAAGACTGGGTTTCAAATCTTTCATATTCCATCTCTCCCTAAAAGACCGGGTTTATAATCTTTCATATTCCATCTCTCCCTAAAAGACTGGGTTTCTAATCTTTCATATTCATGCCTCCCAAAAATACCGGGTTTCAAATCTTTCATATTCCATCTCTCCCAAAAATACCGGGTTTCTAATCTTTCATATTCCATGTCTCCCAAAAATACCGGGTTTCAAATCTTTCATATTCCATCTCTCCCAAAAATACCGGGTTTCTAATCTTTCATATTACATCTCTCCCTAAAAGACCGGGTTTATAATCTTTCATATTCCATGTCTCGCAAAAAGACTGGGTTTCTAATCTTTCATATTCCATCTCTCCCAAAAATACCGGGTTTATATTCTTTCATATTCCATGTCTCGCAAAAAGACCGGGTTTCAAATCTTTCATATTCCATCTCTCCCAAAAATACCGGGTTTCTAATCTTTCATATTCCATCTCTCCCAAAAAGATCGGGCTTCTAATCTTTCATATTCCATGTCTCGCAAAAAGACCGGGTTTCAAATCTTTCATATTCCATCTCTCCCAAAAATACCGGGTTTATGATCTTTCATATTCCATGTCTCGAAAAAAGACTGGGTTTCTAATCTTTCATATTCCATGTCTCCCAAAAAGACTGGGTTTCAAATCTTTCATATTCCATCTCTCCCTAAAAGACCGGGTTTATAATCTTTCATATTCCATCTCTACCTAAAAGACCGGGTTTATAATCTTTCATATTCCATGTCTCGCAAAAAGACTGGGTTTCTAATCTTTCATATTCCATGTCTCCCAAAAATACCGGGTTTCCAATATTTCATATTCCATGTCTCCCTAAAAGACCGGGTTTATAATCTTTCATATTCCATCTCTCCATAAAATACCGGGTTTATAATCTTTCATATTCCATCTCTCCCAAAAATACCGGGTTTATGATCTTTCATATTCCATGTCTCCCAAAAATACCGGGTTTCAAATCTTTCATATTCCATCTCTCCCAAAAATACCGGGTTTCTAATCTTTCATATTACATCTCTCCCTAAAAGACCGGGTTTATAATCTTTCATATTCCATGTCTCGCAAAAAGACTGGGTTTCTAATCTTTCATAATCCATGTCTCCCTAAAAGACCGGGTTTATAATCTTTCATATTCCATGTCTCGCAAAAAGACTGGGTTTCTAATCTTTCATATTCCATGTCTCCCAAAAAGACTGGGTTTCTAATCTTTCATAGTCCATGTCTCGCAAAAAGACTGGGTTTCTAATCTTTCATATTCCATGTCTCGCAAAAAGACTGGGTTTCAAATCTTTCAT
The DNA here is from genome assembly GCF_054372755.1 of Phalangium opilio. Classification (NCBI taxonomy): domain Eukaryota; kingdom Metazoa; phylum Arthropoda; class Arachnida; order Opiliones; family Phalangiidae; genus Phalangium; species Phalangium opilio. Next base: position 4,426,576 of record NW_028324198.1, read on the forward strand.
ATTCCATCTCTCCCTAAAAGACCGGGTTTATAATCTTTCATATTCCATCTCTCCCTAAAAGACTGGGTTTCTAATCTTTCATATTCATGCCTCCCAAAAATACCGGGTTTCAAATCTTTCATATTCCATCTCTCCCAAAAATACCGGGTTTCAAATCTTTCATATTCCATGTCTCCCAAAAATACCGGGTTTCAAATCTTTCATATTCCATCTCTCCCAAAAATACCGGGTTTCTAATCTTTCATATTACATCTCTCCCTAAAAGACCGGGTTTATAATCTTTCATATTCCATGTCTCGCAAAAAGACTGGGTTTCTAATCTTTCATATTCCATGTCTCCCAAAAATACCGGGTTTCTAATATTTCATATTCCATGTCTCCCTAAAAGACCGGGTTTATAATCTTTCATATTCCATCTCTCCCAAAAATACCGGGTTTATAATCTTTCATATTCCATGTCTCGCAAAAAGACTGGGTTTCTAATCTTTCATAATCCATGTGTCCCTAAAAGACCGGGTTTATAATCTTTCATATTCCATCTCTCGCAAAAAGACTGGGTTTCTAATCTTTCATATTCCTTCTCTCCCTAAAAGACAGGGTTTATAATCTTTCATATTCCATCTCTCCCAAAAATACCGGGTTTATATTCTTTCATATTCCATGTCTCGCAAAAAGACCGGGTTTCAAATCTTTCATATTCCATCTCTCACAAAAATACCGGGTTTCTAATCTTTCATATTCCATCTCTCCCAAAAAGATCGGGCTTCTAATCTTTCATATTCCATGTCTCGCAAAAAGACCGGGTTTCAAATCTTTCATATTCCATCTCTCCCAAAAATACCGGGTTTATGATCTTTCATATTCCATGTCTCGAAAAAAGACTGGGTTTCTAATCTCTCATATTCCATGTCTCCCAAAAAGACTGGGTTTCAAATCTTTCATATTCCATCTCTCCCTAAAAGACCGGGTTTATAATCTTTCATATTCCATCTCTACCTAAAAGACCGGGTTTATAATCTTTCATATTCCATGTCTCGCAAAAAGACTGGGTTTCTAATCTTTCATATTCCATGTCTCCCAAAAATACCGGGTTTCTAATATTTCATATTCCATGTCTCCCTAAAAGACCGGGTTTATAATCTTTCATATTCCATCTCTCCCAAAAATACCGGGTTTATAATCTTTCATATTCCATGTCTCGCAAAAAGACTGGGTTTCTAATCTTTCATAATCCATGTCTCCCTAAAAGACCGGGTTTATAATCTTTCATATTCCATGTCTCGCAAAAAGACTGGGTTTCTAATCTTTCATATTCCATCTCTCCCTAAAAGACAGGGTTTATAATCTTTCATATTCCATCTCTCCCAAAAATACCGGGTTTATATTCTTTCATATTCCATGTCTCGCAAAAAGACCGGGTTTCAAATCTTTCATATTCCATCTCTCCCAAAAATACCGGGTTTATAATCTTTCATATTCTATGTCTCGCAAAAAGACTGGTTTTCTAATCTTTCATATTCCATCTCTCCCAAAAATACCGGGTTTCTAATCTTTCATATTCCATCTCTCCCAAAAAGACCGGGCTTCTAATCTTTCATATTCCATGTCTCGCAAAAAGACCGGGTTTCAAATCTTTCATATTCCATCTCTCCCAAAAATACCGGGTTTATGATCTTTCATATTCCATGTCTCGAAAAAAGACTGGGTTTCTAATCTTTCATATTCCATGTCTCCCAAAAAGACTGGGTTTCAAATCTTTCATATTCCATCTCTCCCTAAAAGACCGGGTTTATAATCTTTCATATTCCATCTCTACCTAAAAGACCGGGTTTATAATCTTTCATATTCCATGTCTCGCAAAAAGACTGGGTTTCTAATCTTTCATATTCCATGTCTCGCAAAAAGACTGGGTTTCAAATCTTTCATATTCCATCTCTCCCTAAAAGACCGGTTTTATAATCTTTCATATTCATGCCTCCCAAAAATACCGGGTTTCAAATCTTTCATATTACATCTCTCCCAAAAATACCGGGTTTCTAATCTTTCATATTCCATGTCTCCCAAAAATACCGGGTTTCAAATCTTTCATATTCCATCTCTCCCAAAAATACCGGGTTTCTAATCTTTCATATTACATCTCTCCCTAAAAGACCGGGTTTATAATCTTTCATATTCCATGTCTCGCAAAAAGACTGGGATTCTAATCTTTCATATTCCATGTCTCCCAAAAATACCGGGTTTCTAATATTTCATATTCCATGTCTCCCTAAAAGACCGGGTTTATAATCTTTCATATTCCATCTCTCCCAAAAATACCGGGTTTATAATCTTTCATATTCCATGTCTCGCAAAAAGACTGGGTTTCTAATCTTTCATAATCCATGTCTCCCTAAAAGACCGGGTTTATAATCTTTCATATTCCATGTCTCGCAAAAAGACTGGGTTTCTAATCTTTCATATTCCTTCTCTCCCTAAAAGACAGGGTTTATAATCTTTCATATTCCATCTCTCCCAAAAATACCGGGTTTATATTCTTTCATATTCCATGTCTCGCAAAAAGACCGGGTTTCAAATCTTTCATATTCCATCTCTCCCAAAAATACCGGGTTTCTAATCTTTCATATTCCATCTCTCCCAAAAAGATCGGGCTTCTAATCTTTCATATTCCATGTCTCGCAAAAAGACCGGGTTTCAAATCTTTCATATTCCATCTCTCCCAAAAATACCGGGTTTATGATCTTTCATATTCCATGTCTCGAAAAAAGACTGGGTTTCTAATCTTTCATATTCCATGTCTCCCAAAAAGACTGGGTTTCAAATCTTTCATATTCCATCTCTCCCTAAAAGACCGGGTTTATAATCTTTCATATTCCATCTCTACCTAAAAGACCGGGTTTATAATCTTTCATATTCCATGTCTCGCAAAAAGACTGGGTTTCTAATCTTTCATATTCCATGTCTCCCAAAAATACCGGGTTTCTAATATTTCATATTCCATGTCTCCCTAAAAGACCGGGTTTATAATCTTTCATATTCCATCTCTCCCAAAAATACCGGGTTTATAATCTTTCATATTCCATGTCTCGCAAAAAGACTGGGTTTCTAATCTTTCATAATCCATGTTTCCCTAAAAGACCGGGTTTATAATCTTTCATATTCCATGTCTCGCAAAAAGACTGGGTTTCTAATCTTTCATATTCCATCTCTCCCTAAAAGACAGGGTTTATAATCTTTCATATTCCATCTCTCCCAAAAATACCGGGTTTATATTCTTTCATATTCCATGTCTCGCAAAAAGACCGGGTTTCAAATCTTTCATATTCCATCTCTCACAAAAATACCGGGTTTATAATCTTTCATATTCTATGTCTCGCAAAAAGACTGGGTTTCTAATCTTTCATATTCCATCTCTCCCAAAAATACCGGGTTTCAAATCTTTCATATTCCATCTCTCCCAAAAAGACCGGGCTTCTAATCTTTCATATTCCATGTCTCGCAAAAAGACCGGGTTTCAAATCTTTCATATTCCATCTCTCCCAAAAATACCGGGTTTATGATCTTTCATATTCCATGTCTCGAAAAAAGACTGGGTTTCTAATCTTTCATATTCCATGTCTCCCAAAAAGACTGGGTTTCAAATCTTTCATATTCCATCTCTCCCTAAAAGACCGGGTTTATAATCTTTCATATTCCATCTCTACCTAAAAGACCGGGTTTATAATCTTTCATATTCCATGTCTCGCAAAAAGACAGGGTTTATAATCTTTCATATTCCATCTCTCCCAAAAATACCGGGTTTATATTCTTTCATATTCCATGTCTCGCAAAAAGACCGGGTTTCAAATCTTTCATATTCCATCTCTCCCAAAAATACCGGGTTTATAATCTTTCATATTCTATGTCTCGCAAAAAGACTGGGTTTCTAATCTTTCATATTCCATCTCTCCCAAAAATACCGGGTTTCTAATCTTTCATATTCCATCTCTCCCAAAAAGATCGGGCTTCTAATCTTTCATATTCCATGTCTCGCAAAAAGACCGGGTTTCAAATCTTTCATATTCCATCTCTCCCAAAAATACCGGGTTTATGATCTTTCATATTCCATGTCTCGAAAAAAGACTGGGTTTCTAATCTTTCATATTCCATGTCTCCCAAAAAGACTGGGTTTCAAATCTTTCATATTCCATCTCTCCCTAAAAGACCGGGTTTATAATCTTTCATATTCCATCTCTACCTAAAAGACCGGGTTTATAATCTTTCATATTCCATGTCTCGCAAAAAGACTGGGTTTCTAATCTTTCATATTCCATGTCTCCCAAAAATACCGGGTTTCTAATATTTCATATTCCATGTCTCCCTAAAAGACCGGGTTTATAATCTTTCATATTCCATCTCTCCCAAAAATACCGGGTTTATAATCTTTCATATTCCATGTCTCGCAAAAAGACTGGGTTTCTAATCTTTCATAATCCATGTCTCCCTAAAAGACCGGGTTTATAATCTTTCATATTCCATGTCTCGCAAAAAGACTGGGTTTCTAATCTTTCATATTCCATCTCTCCCTAAAAGACAGGGTTTATAATCTTTCATATTCCATCTCTCCCAAAAATACCGGGTTTATATTCTTTCATATTCCATGTCTCGCAAAAAGACCGGGTTTCAAATCTTTCATATTCCATCTCTCCCAAAAATACCGGGTTTATAATCTTTCATATTCTATGTCTCGCAAAAAGACTGGGTTTCTAATCTTTCATATTCCATCTCTCCCAAAAATACCGGGTTTCTAATCTTTCATATTCCATGTCTCGCAAAAAGACCGGGTTTCAAATCTTTCATATTCCATCTCTCCCAAAAATACCGGGTTTATGATCTTTCATATTCCATGTCTCGAAAAAGACTGGGTTTCTAATCTTTCATATTCCATGTCTCCCAAAAAGACTGGGTTTCAAATCTTTCATATTCCATCTCTCCCTAAAAGACCGGGTTTATAATCTTTCATATTCCATCTCTCCCTAAAAGACCGGGTTTATAATCTTTCATATTCCATGTCTCGCAAAAAGACTGGGTTTCTAATCTTTCATATTCCATGTCTCGCAAAAAGATTGGGTTTCAAATCTTTCATATTCCATCTCTCCCAAAAATACCGGGTTTCTAATCTTTCATATTCCATCTCTCCCAAAAAGACCGGGCTTCAAATCTTTCATATTCCATGTCTCGCAAAAATACCGGGTTTATGATCTTTCATATTCCATGTCTCGCAAAAAGACTGGGTTTCTAATCTTTCATATTCCATGTCTCCCTAAAAGACCAGGTTTATAATCTTTCATATTCCATGTCTCGCAAAAAGACTGGGTTTCTAATCTTTCATATTCCATCTCTCCCTAAAAGACAGGGTTTATAATCTTTCATATTCCATCTCTCCCAAAAATACCGGGTTTATATTCTTTCATATTCCATGTCTCGCAAAAAGACCGGGTTTCAAATCTTTCATATTCCATCTCTCCCAAAAATACCGGGTTTATAATCTTTCATATTCTATGTCTCGCAAAAAGACTGGGTTTCTAATCTTTCATATTCCATCTCTCCCAAAAATACCGGGTTTCTAATCTTTCATATTCCATCTCTCCCAAAAAGATCGGGCTTCTAATCTTTCATATTCCATGTCTCGCAAAAAGACCGGGTTTCAAATCTTTCATATTCCATCTCTCCCAAAAATACCGGGTTTATGATCTTTCATATTCCATGTCTCGAAAAAAGACTGGGTTTCTAATCTTTCATATTCCATGTCTCCCAAAAAGACTGGGTTTCAAATCTTTCATATTCCATCTCTCCCTAAAAGACCGGGTTTATAATCTTTCATATTCCATCTCTACCTTAAAGACCGGGTTTATAATCTTTCATATTCCATGTCTCGCAAAAAGACTGGGTTTCTAATCTTTCATATTCCATGTCTCCCAAAAATACCGGGTTTCTAATATTTCATATTCCATGTCTCCCTAAAAGACCGGGTTTATAATCTTTCATATTCCATCTCTCCCAAAAATACCGGGTTTATAATCTTTCATATTCCATGTCTCGCAAAAAGACTGGGTTTCTAATCTTTCATATTCCATCTCTCCCTAAAAGACAGGGTTTATAATCTTTCATATTCCATCTCTCCCAAAAATACCGGGTTTATATTCTTTCATATTCCATGTCTCCCAAAAATACCGGGTTTCTAATATTTCATATTCCATGTCTCCCTAAAAGACCGGGTTTATAATCTTTCATATTCCATCTCTCCCAAAAATACCGGGTTTATAATCTTTCATATTCCATGTCTCGCAAAAAGACTGGGTTTCTAATCTTTCATAATCCATGTCTCCCTAAAAGACCGGGTTTATAATCTTTCATATTCCATGTCTCGCAAAAAGACTGGGTTTCTAATCTTTCATATTCCATCTCTCCCTAAAAGACAGGGTTTATGATCTTTCATATTCCATGTCTCGAAAAAAGACTGGGTTTCAAATCTTTCATATTCCATCTCTCCCTAAAAGACCGGGTTTATAATCTTTCATATTCCATCTCTACCTAAAAGACCGGGTTTATAATCTTTCATATTCCATGTCTCGCAAAAAGACTGGGTTTCGAATCTTTCATATTCCATGTCTCCCAAAAATACCGGGTTTCAAATCTTTCATATTCCATCTCTCCCTAAAAGACCGGGTTTATAATCTTTCATATTCCATGTCTCGCAAAAAGACTGGGTTTCTAATCTTTCATATTCCATGTCTCCCAAAAAGACTGGGTTTCTAATCTTTCATATTCCATCTCTCCCTAAAAGACCGGGTTTATAATCTTTCATATTCCATCTCTCCCTAAAAGACCGGGTTTATAATCTTTCATATTCCATGTCTCGCAAAAAGACTGGGTTTCTAATCTTTCATATTCCATGTCTCGTAAAAAGATTGGGTTTCAAATCTTTCATATTCCATCTCTCCCAAAAATACCGGGTTTCTAATCTTTCATATTCCATCTCTCCCAAAAAGACCGGGCTTCTAATCTTTCATATTCCATGTCTCGCAAAAAGACCGGGTTTCAAATCTTTCATATTCCATCTCTCCCAAAAATGTCAGGTTTATGATCTTTCATATTCCATGTCTCGCAAAAAGACTGGGTTTCTAATCTTTCATATTCCATGTCTCCCTAAAAGACCGGGTTTATAATCTTTCATATTCCATGTCTCGCAAAAAGACTGGGTTTCTAATCTTTCATATTCCATCTCTCCCTAAAAGACCGGGTTTATAATCTTTCATATTCCATGTCTCGAAAAAAGACTGGGTTTCTAATCTTTCATATTCCATGTCTCCCAAAAAGACTGGGTTTCTAATCTTTCATATTCCATCTCTCCCTAAAAGACCGGGTTTATAATCTTTCATATTCCATCTCTCCCTAAAAGACCGGGTTTATAATCTTTCATATTCCATGTCTCGCAAAAAGACTGGGTTTCTAATCTTTCATATTCCATGTCTCGCAAAAAGATTGGGTTTCAAATCTTTCATATTCCATCTCTCCCAAAAATTCCGGGTTTCTAATCTTTCATATTCCATCTCTCCCAAAAAGACCGGGCTTCAAATCTTTCATATTCCATGTCTCGCAAAAATACCGGGTTTATGATCTTTCATATTCCATGTCTCGCAAAAAGACTGGGTTTCTAATCTTTCATATTCCATGTCTCCCTAAAAGACCGGGTTTATAATCTTTCATATTCCATGTCTCGCAAAAAGACTGGGTTTCTAATCTTTCATATTCCATCTCTCCCTAAAAGACAGGGTTTATAATCTTTCATATTCCATCTCTCCCAAAAATACCGGGTTTATATTCTTTCATATTCCATGTCTCGCAAAAAGACCGGGTTTCAAATCTTTCATATTCCATCTCTCCCAAAAATACCGGGTTTATAATCTTTCATATTCTATGTCTCGCAAAAAGACTGGGTTTCTAATCTTTCATATTCCATCTCTCCCAAAAATACCGGGTTTCTAATCTTTCATATTCCATCTCTCCCAAAAAGATCGGGCTTCTAATCTTTCATATTCCATGTCTCGCAAAAAGACCGGGTTTCAAATCTTTCATATTCCATCTCTCCCAAAAATACCGGGTTTATGATCTTTCATATTCCATGTCTCGAAAAAAGACTGGGTTTCTAATCTTTCATATTCCATGTCTCCCAAAAAGACTGGGTTTCAAATCTTTCATATTCCATCTCTCCCTAAAAGACCGGGTTTATAATCTTTCATATTCCATCTCTACCTAAAAGACCGGGTTTATAATCTTTCATATTCCATGTCTCGCAAAAAGACTGGGTTTCTAATCTTTCATAATCCATGTCTCCCAAAAATACCGGGTTTCTAATATTTCATATTCCATGTCTCCCTAAAAGACCGGGTTTATAATCTTTCATATTCCATGTCTCGCAAAAATACCGGGTTTATGATCTTTCATATTCCATGTCTCGCAAAAAGACTGGGTTTCTAATCTTTCATATTCCATGTCTCCCTAAAAGACCGGGTTTATAATCTTTCATATTCCATGTCTCGCATAAAGACTGGGTTTCTAATCTTTCATATTCCATCTCTCCCTAAAAGACAGGGTTTATAATCTTTCATATTCCATCTCTCCCAAAAATACCGGGTTTATATTCTTTCATATTCCATGTCTCGCAAAAAGACCGGGTTTCAAATCTTTCATATTCCATCTCTCCCAAAAATACCGGGTTTATAATCTTTCATATTCTATGTCTCGCAAAAAGACTGGGTTTCTAATCTTTCATATTCCATCTCTCCCAAAAAGACCGGGCTTCTAATCTTTCATATTCCATGTCTCGCAAAAAGACCGGGTTTCAAATCTTTCATATTCATCTCTCCCAAAAATACCGGGTTTATGATCTTTCATATTCCATGTCTCGAAAAAAGACTGGGTTTCTAATCTTTCATATTCCATGTCTCCCAAAAAGACTGGGTTTCAAATCTTTCATATTCCATCTCTCCCTAAAAGACCGGGTTTATAATCTTTCATATTCCATGTCTCGCAAAAAGACTGGGTTTCGAATCTTTCATATTCCATGTCTCCCAAAAATACCGGGTTTCAAATCTTTCATATTCCATCTCTCCCTAAAAGACCGGGTTTATAATCTTTCATATTCCATGTCTCGCAAAAAGACTGGGTTTCTAATCTTTCATATTCCATGTCTCCCAAAAAGACTGGGTTTCTAATCTTTCATATTCCATCTCTCCCTAAAAGACCGGGTTTATAATCTTTCATATTCCATCTCTCCCTAAAAGACCGGGTTTATAATCTTTCATATTCCATGTCTCGCAAAAAGACTGGGTTTCTAATCTTTCATATTCCATGTCTCGCAAAAAGATTGGGTTTCAAATCTTTCATATTCCATCTCTCCCAAAAATACCGGGTTTCTAATCTTTCATATTCCATCTCTCCCAAAAAGACCGGGCTTCTAATCTTTCATATTCCATGTCTCGCAAAAAGACCGGGTTTCAAATCTTTCATATTCCATCTCTCCCAAAAATGTCAGGTTTATGATCTTTCATATTCCATGTCTCGCAAAAAGACTGGGTTTCTAATCTTTCATATTCCATCTCTCCCTAAAAGACCGGGTTTATAATCTTTCATATTCCATGTCTCGAAAAAAGACTGGGTTTCTAATCTTTCATATTCCATGTCTCCCAAAAAGACTGGGTTTCTAATCTTTCATATTCCATCTCTCCCTAAAAGACCGGGTTTATAATCTTTCATATTCCATCTCTCCCTAAAAGACCGGGTTTATAATCTTTCATATTCCATGTCTCGCAAAAAGACTGGGTTTCTAATCTTTCATATTCCATGTCTCGCAAAAGATTGGGTTTCAAATCTTTCATATTCCATCTCTCCCAAAAATACCGGGTTTCTAATCTTTCATATTCCATCTCTCCCAAAAAGACCGGGCTTCAAATCTTTCATATTCCATGTCTCGCAAAAATACCGGGTTTATGATCTTTCATATTCCATGTCTCGCAAAAAGACTGGGTTTCTAATCTTTCATATTCCATGTCTCCCTAAAAGACCGGGTTTATAATCTTTCATATTCCATGTCTCGCAAAAAGACTGGGTTTCTAATCTTTCATATTCCATCTCTCCCTAAAAGACAGGGTTTATAATCTTTCATATTCCATCTCTCCCAAAAATACCGGGTTTATATTCTTTCATATTCCATGTCTCGCAAAAAGACCGGGTTTCAAATCTTTCATATTCCATCTCTCCCAAAAATACCGGGTTTATAATCTTTCATATTCTATGTCTCGCAAAAAGACTGGGTTTCTAATCTTTCATATTCCATCTCTCCCAAAAATACCGGGTTTCTAATCTTTCATATTCCATCTCTCCCAAAAAGACCGGGCTTCTAATCTTTCATATTCCATGTCTCGCAAAAAGACCGGGTTTCAAATCTTTCATATTCCATCTCTCCCAAAAATACCGGGTTTATGATCTTTCATATTCCATGTCTCGAAAAAAGACTGGGTTTCTAATCTTTCATATTCCATGTCTCCCAAAAAGACTGGGTTTCAAATCTTTCATATTCCATCTCTCCCTAAAAGACCGGGTTTATAATCTTTCATATTCCATCTCTACCTAAAAGACCGGGTTTATAATCTTTCATATTCCATGTCTCGCAAAAAGACTGGGTTTCGAATCTTTCATATTCCATGTCTCCCAAAAATACCGGGTTTCAAATCTTTCATATTCCATCTCTCCCTAAAAGACCGGGTTTATAATCTTTCATATTCCATGTCTCGCAAAAAGACTGGGTTTCTAATCTTTCATATTCCATGTCTCCCAAAAAGACTGGGTTTCTAATCTTTCATATTCCATCTCTCCCTAAAAGACCGGGTTTATAATCTTTCATATTCCATCTCTCCCTAAAAGACCGGGTTTATAATCTTTCATATTCCATGTCTCGCAAAAAGACTGGGTTTCTAATCTTTCATATTCCATGTCTCGCAAAAAGATTGGGTTTCAAATCTTTCATATTCCATCTCTCCCAAAAATACCGGGTTTCTAATCTTTCATATTCCATCTCTCCCAAAAAGACCGGGCTTCTAATCTTTCATATTCCATGTCTCGCAAAAAGACCGGGTTTCAAATCTTTCATATTCCATCTCTCCCAAAAATGTCAGGTTTATGATCTTTCATATTCCATGTCTCGCAAAAAGACTGGGTTTCTAATCTTTCATATTCCATGTCTCCCTAAAAGACCGGGTTTATAATCTTTCATATTTCATGTCTCGCAAAAAGACTGGGTTTCTAATCTTTCATATTCCATCTCTCCCTAAAAGACCGGGTTTATAATCTTTCATATTCCATGTCTCGAAAAAAGACTGGGTTTCTAATCTTTCATATTCCATGTCTCCCAAAAAGACTGGGTTTCTAATCTTTCATATTCCATCTCTCCCTAAAAGACCGGGTTTATAATCTTTCATATTCCATCTCTCCCTAAAAGACCGGGTTTATAATCTTTCATATTCCATGTCTCGCAAAAAGACTGGGTTTCTAATCTTTCATATTCCATGTCTCGCAAAAAGATTGGGTTTCAAATCTTTCATATTCCATCTCTCCCAAAAATACCGGGTTTCTAATCTTTCATATTCCATCTCTCCCAAAAAGACCGGGCTTCAAATCTTTCATATTCCATGTCTCGCAAAAATACCGGGTTTATGATCTTTCATATTCCATGTCTCGCAAAAAGACTGGGTTTCTAATCTTTCATATTCCATGTCTCCCTAAAAGACCGGGTTTATAATCTTTCATATTCCATGTCTCGCAAAAAGACTGGGTTTCTAATCTTTCATATTCCATCTCTCCCTTAAAGACAGGGTTTATAATCTTTCATATTCCATCTCTCCCAAAAATACCGGGTTTATATTCTTTCATATTCCATGTCTCGCAAAAAGACCGGGTTTAAATCTTTCATATTCCATCTCTCCCAAAAATACCGGGTTTATAATCTTTCATATTCTATGTCTCGCAAAAAGACTGGGTTTCTAATCTTTCATATTCCATCTCTCCCAAAAATACCGGGTTTCTAATCTTTCATATTCCATCTCTCCCAAAAAGATCGGGCTTCTAATCTTTCATATTCCATGTCTCGCAAAAAGACCGGGTTTCAAATCTTTCATATTCCATCTCTCCCAAAAATACCGGGTTTATGATCTTTTATATTCCATGTCTCGAAAAAAGACTGGGTTTCTAATCTTTCATATTCCATGTCTCCCAAAAAGACTGGGTTTCAAATCTTTCATATTCCATCTCTCCCTAAAAGACCGGGTTTATAATCTTTCATATTCCATCTCTACCTAAAAGACCGGGTTTATAATCTTTCATATTCCATGTCTCGCAAAAAGACTGGGTTTCTAATCTTTCATATTCCATGCCTCCCAAAAATACCGGGTTTCTAATATTTCATATTCCATGTCTCCCTAAAAGACCGGGTTTATAATCTTTCATATTCCATCTCTCCCAAAAATACCGGGTTTATAATCTTTCATATTCCATGTCTCGCAAAAAGACCGGGTTTATAATCTTTCATATTCCATGTCTCGCAAAAAGACTGGGTTTCTAATCTTTCATATTCCATCTCTCCCTAAAAGACAGGGTTTATAATCTTTCATATTCCATCTCTCCCAAAAATACCGGGTTTATATTCTTTCATATTCCATGTCTCGCAAAAAGACCGGGTTTCAAATCTTTCATATTCCATCTCTGCCAAAAATACCGGGTTTATAATCTTTCATATTCTATGTCTCGCAAAAAGACTGGGTTTCTAATCTTTCATATTCCATCTCTCCCAAAAATACCGGGTTTCTAATCTTTCATATTCCATCTCTCCCAAAAAGACCGGGCTTCTAATCTTTCATATTCCATGTCTCGCAAAAAGACCGGGTTTCAAATCTTTCATATTCCATCTCTCCCATAAATACCGGGTTTATGATCTTTCATATTCCATGTCTCGAAAAAAGACTGGGTTTCTAATCTTTCATATTCCATGTCTCCCAAAAAGACTGGGTTTCAAATCTTTCATATTCCATCTCTCCCTAAAAGACCGGGTTTATAATCTTTCATATTCCATCTCTACCTAAAAGACCGGGTTTATAATCTTTCATATTCCATGTCTCGCAAAAAGACTGGGTTTCGAATCTTTCATATTCCATGTCTCCCAAAAATACCGGGTTTCAAATCTTTCATATTCCATCTCTCCCTAAAAGACCGGGTTTATAATCTTTCATATTCCATGTCTCGCAAAAAGACTGGGTTTCTAATCTTTCATATTCCATGTCTCCCAAAAAGACTGGGTTTCTAATCTTTCATATTCCATCTCTCCCTAAAAGACCGGGTTTATAATCTTTCATATTCCATCTCTCCCTAAAAGACCGGGTTTATAATCTTTCATATTCCATGTCTCGCAAAAAGACTGGGTTTCTAATCTTTCATATTCCATGTCTCGCAAAAAGATTGGGTTTCAAATCTTTCATATTCCATCTCTCCCTAAAAGACCGGGTTTATAATCTTTCATATTCCATGTCTCGCAAAAAGACTGGGTTTCTAATCTTTCATATTCCATGTCTCCCAAAAAGACTGGGTTTCTAATCTTTCATATTCCATCTCTCCCTAAAAGACCGGGTTTATAATCTTTCATATTCCATCTCTCCCTAAAAGACCGGGTTTATAATCTTTCATATTCCATGTCTCGCAAAAAGACTGGGTTTCTAATCTTTCATATTCCATGTCTCGCAAAAAGATTGGGTTTCAAATCTTTCATATTCCATCTCTCTCAAAAAGACCGGGCTTCTAATCTTTCATATTCCATGTCTCGCAAAAAGACCGGGTTTCAAATCTTTCATATTCCATCTCTCCCAAAAATGTCGGGTTTATGATCTTTCATATTCCATGTCTCGCAAAAAGACTGGGTTTCTAATCTTTCATATTCCATGTCTCCCTAAAAGACCGGGTTTATAATCTTTCATATTCCATGTCTCGCAAAAAGACTGGGTTTCTAATCTTTCATATTCCATCTCTCCCTAAAAGACCGGGTTTATAATCTTTCATATTCCATGTCTCGAAAAAAGACTGGGTTTCTAATCTTTCATATTCCATGTCTCCCAAAAAGACTGGGTTTCAAATCTTTCATATTCCATCTCTCCCTAAAAGACCGGGTTTATAATCTTTCATATTCCATCTCTACCTAAAAGACCGGGTTTATAATCTTTCATATTCCATCTCTACCTAAAAGACCGGGTTTATAATCTTTCATATTCCATGTCTCGCAAAAAGACTGGGTTTCTAATCTTTCATATTCCATGTCTCCCAAAAATACCGGGTTTCAAATCTTTCATATTCCATCTCTCCCTAAAAGACCGGGTTTATAATCTTTCATATTCCATGTCTCGCAAAAAGACTGGGTTTCTAATCTTTCATATTCCATGTCTCCCAAAAAGACTGGGTTTCTAATCTTTCATATTCCATCTCTCCCTAAAAGACCGGGTTTATAATCTTTCATATTCCATCTCTCCCTAAAAGACCGGATTTATAATCTTTCATATTTCATGTCTCGCAAAAAGACTGGGTTTCAAATCTTTCATATTCCATCTCTCCCTAAAAGACCGGGTTTATAATCTTTCATATTCCATGTCTCGCAAAAAGACTGGGTTTCTAATCTTTCATATTCCATGTCTCCCAAAAAGACTGGGTTTCTAATCTTTCATATTCCATGTCTCGCAAAAAGACTGGGTTTCTAATCTTTCATATTCCATGTCTCGCAAAAAGACTGGGTTTCAAATCTTTCATATTCCATCTCTCCCTAAAAGACCGGGTTTATAATCTTTCATATTTCATCTCTCCCTAAAAGACCGGGTTTATAATCTTTCATATTCCATGTCTTGCAAAAAGACTGGGTTTCTAATCTTTCATATTCCATGTCTCCCAAAAATACCGGGTTTCTAATCTTTCATATTCCATGTCTCCCTAAAAGACCAGGTTTATAATTTTTCATATTCCATGTCTCGCAAAAAGACTGGGTTTCTAATCTTTCATATTCCATCTCTCCCTAAAAGACCGGGTTTATAATCTTTCATATTCCATCTCTCCCAAAAATACCGGGTTTATAATCTTTCATATTCCATGTCTCGCAAAAAGACTGGGTTTCTAATCTTTCATAATCCATGTCTCCCTAAAAGACCGGGTTTATAATCTTTCATATTCCATGTCTCGCAAAAAGACTGGGTTTCTTATCTTTCATATTCCATCTCTCCCTAAAAGACAGGGTTTATAATCTTTCATATTCCATCTCTCCCAAAATAACCGGGTTTATAATCTTTCATATTCCATGTCTCGCAAAAAGACCGGGTTTCAAATCTTTCATATTCCATCTCTCCCTAAAAGACCGGGTTTATAATCTTTCATATTCTATGTCTCGCAAAAAGACTGGGTTTCTAATCTTTCATATTCCATCTCTCCCAAAAATACCGGGTTTCTAATCTTTCATATTCCATCTCTCCCAAAAAGACTGGGTTTCTAATCTTTCATATTCCATCTCTCCCTAAAAGACCGGGTTTATAATCTTTCATATTCCATCTCTCCCTAAAAGACCGGATTTATAATCTTTCATATTTCATGTCTCGCAAAAAGACTGGGTTTCAAATCTTTCATATTCCATCTCTCCCTAAAAGACCGGGTTTATAATCTTTCATATTCCATGTCTCGCAAAAAGACTGGGTTTCTAATCTTTCATATTCCATGTCTCCCAAAAAGACTGGGTTTCTAATCTTTCATATTCCATGTCTCGCAAAAAGACTGGGTTTCTAATCTTTCATATTCCATGTCTCGCAAAAAGACTGGGTTTCAAATCTTTCATATTCCATCTCTCCCTAAAAGACCGGGTTTATAATCTTTCATATTTCATCTCTCCCTAAAAGACCGGGTTTATAATCTTTCATATTCCATGTCTTGCAAAAAGACTGGGTTTCTAATCTTTCATATTCCATCTCTCCCTAAAAGACCGGGTTTATAATCTTTCATATTCCATCTCTCCCTAAAAGACCGGGTTTATAAACTTTCATATTCCATGTCTCGCAAAAAGACTGGGTTTCTAATCTTTCATATTCCATGTCTCCCAAAAAGACTGGGTTTCTAATCTTTCATATTCCATCTCTCCCTAAAAGACCGGGTTTATAATCTTTCATATTCCATCTCTCCCTAAAAGACCGGGTTTATAATCTTTCATATTCCATGTCTCGCAAAAAGACTGGGTTTCTAATCTTTCATATTCCATGTCTCGCAAAAAGATTGGGTTTCAAATCTTTCATATTCCATCTCTCTCAAAAAGACCGGGCTTCTAATCTTTCATATTCCATGTCTCGCAAAAAGACCGGGTTTCAAATCTTTCATATTCCATCTCTCCCAAAAATGTCGGGTTTATGATCTTTCATATTCCATGTCTCGCAAAAAGACTGGGTTTCTAATCTTTCATATTCCATGTCTCCCTAAAAGACCGGGTTTATAATCTTTCATATTCCATGTCTCGCAAAAAGACTGGGTTTCTAATCTTTCATATTCCATCTCTCCCTAAAAGACCGGGTTTATAATCTTTCATATTCCATGTCTCGAAAAAAGACTGGGTTTCTAATCTTTCATATTCCATGTCTCCCAAAAAGACTGGGTTTCAAATCTTTCATATTCCATCTCTCCCTAAAAGACCGGGTTTATAATCTTTCATATTCCATCTCTACCTAAAAGACCGGGT